>NC_056737.1:831588858-831592975 GCF_019279795.1 Protopterus annectens
TCCTCTCAGTTGTGGAGGGTTGGACAAGAGGTTAATGCAGCCTTTTTTTTATTAAATTACTACTTTAAGAATTTTACTTTTTGTGATTGGGAGTGCCTTGTGTGTGGAGTCTGCATGTCCTCCCCGCGGTTGAGTAGCGTTCGAAAGACATGCGTGCGTAAATGGGTGTGCCTTCGTTGAAGGTTGGGCGTCGAGTTGGCACCTTGGCATTTCGTAAAAATCTACTGCCAATCATTAGCGGATCGGAGTTCCGCTGTGGCGACCCCTTACCGGGAAAAGCCGAAAGACAAACAACAACTTTTTGTGGTTTGTGATAGTGGGATTATAAATGATCTGCTATAGATGACTTGAATTTTGGAGTCAGTTTTAGAGACAATGGCTATATTCTGTTGTTTAAGCTACCGTGTAGAGTCTGTCCAAATCATCTGGAGAAGCAGTCAGCTTTGTAGGAGATGGCTGCTCGAAGAATTGATAGGACTTGTTTAGACTACACACTTGGACATTACAGGCAGGTGAATATTTTTATGTTTGGGAGATTTTGATTTAAACTATTTGTTACTGATGGCATCTTTTGTGTTTGGTTTCATTGCTGCAGAAATTTAAATAGTATGAATTTGATGTACTTCTTATTTTCATGTCACATGGTTTACATAGTGTAAAGCTTTGTATTATAGGTTTAAATTTTTACAGGTTGCTAGTTTTCATGCACTCTGAGTGTGCAGTAATTTTAATGTGTATCTGTGTGTGTGTATTTGTGTTAATGGAGAAGTGTTATTTACATTGCTAACTGGCTATTTTTTCACTGACTGCTTGGGGTCTGATTTTCTAGGAGGTTTGCCATGTTCTTTTTGCTTTGCTCTGCTGGATTTTAGCTCAGCTGAGAAGATATGGTCATTGTTGAAAGTTTTAGTGTGGGTTATTAGCTAGGTATTTTTTTTATAAAATATTTATTCTGTTTTCCTTTTGTGGATACTGACAGTAAGGTTAGAATTAATTTTGTTGAAAGGTTGTGAGACTGGAGTTGTCACTTCACCTCCTGGTGCTGTATGTGGCAGTGATTATGGCCATGTCTTACTGCTCAGACACTGGGTAGGTTTTCCTGCTGGCTCAACTGAAACAGTGGTCTGCTTCACACAAAAAATGGCTCCAGTAAGACATTTTGGTATATGCTTACAAGCCTACTGAAGGATGCTGCAGGTTAGTGTACTTTATTATGTATGAGATTATTTAAATTCTTGTTATTTATATCAAATCTTCAATTTGGAGTATATGTTTCAGGAAGAAATAAGTATGAATGATGCAATCAGTGTATTACTGTGCTATGTTTTCTGTATAAACAGTAGGTTCATAGGTTTATACTAGACTAATAGTCCAAAATCAGGTATAACTTTTAATTATTACCTTAATTCATGTTAGAAGGAGAATAGGCGATATTTTACTTTACTGGCTCACCAGATGCGCAGTAGCAAGCACCGCCCAAACCCCGCCCGCAGTATTTGACATCACAGTTAAGCAATGAATATTCAACCAAAGTTAGGTTAGTACAGTAATACAGATTACTCTACTTGCCTCTTCTATTAACAAAAATAAATAAATAAATAAATAAATAAAAAGAAAGAAAAATAAGACTAAATTAAACGAACAGAAATAAGGCTGTTACTCAGAAACAAACAGTTGAGTTTCCAAGAACACATTTCTGTTACAAAATACATCCTTAGGTTAAACTACCATAAAGGCTGCATCTTCTGCAAAACTTAAGCAAAACAAAAGAATGCTTAACACAGCCCAAACCTTTGACCAACATTAATGCCTCTCAAAAGAAAGGTTTCCAGACCCAAGTTTTCTGTAAGCCTCCAATATCCCAAGAGACATTCATATCAATGCATCTATCTAACTTTGGTAACTGCAGGGTTTGAATCTAAACACAGCCAAGCCACAAAGTAAGTAAAGGCTTGCTAATACCTTCCTACACTCTCTCAAATGCCGAGCCACATTGCTTGAATTTGCAAAAGTACAGCTGTGTTTTGTTTTAAGTCCCCAAATTTTAACCTTGTCCAAATACCAAATGCCGGTGAGTTGTAACTGTTTTGGTAATTCTGCCTTCTTCATTATGGAACCACAGCTGGAGAAACAGCCTCTTTCTGTTAGGCATATACATTATGATATTTAAAACAAAAATCCAGGTAATCATACAATCAATAACATTTTAAAGCCAACTATAGTGGTGATATAAAGGGGTGGTTCTGAGGCATATGGGTGTAGTGGCTTGCAACTCCCCAGTGACGAGAGATGCACATTAACCCACCCAGGGAAAGGGTTAGGAATATAGAAATAATCTCACAGGAAATCTTAAACAAATGCAGAAAATGTTGGTGAAGGCAAAAGCAACCCCATATGGCTGAATAAATGGCAGCCCCTCAGGACAGCTCTTGTCCTCATGGTTCTGGGAGGCCTGACAGGGAGCAAGCATAGGGAGGGGCACCCAGGAGTACTAAACCCATTGTACAGGCTATAGGCATTTTCACAACCAACCTCCTGTATCCTACTACTGTAGAAAAAGCAACATGTTTTCACGTAGCTTATACTTGAAATTAAATCTGCCACAAAAGTTAAGTTTGCTGTAACAAACACAGATGATGCATCACATTCAAAGCTAAGTACCGCTGTTTATGAATTTCAATCATTGATGTAGTTTAAACTAATTTCTCGGAGATAACACATCATAAATGTGACTATAACGAGCGCAACAGAAAAGACAAAAGATAACACATGTATACTCTAAACTTTTGAATGAAATGTCAGTCATGCCTCATTTCATATGCAGGTTCACCCATCAATCATCCGTGCCACGCCCTCCTGCGCAAAACTCTGGGTAAGCAAGTGAAGTAAAATATCGCTGGAGAATAACCAGACTTTCAACAACACGGATTTCCTATAGGCTAAGAAGTATGAAACTCTAATGTCTGACATTACAGACTGACTGTAATTTTCAGTGATTTTCTGTAAAATCAAAACATTTTATAAGCAGAAGGGTAATAATATGAGGCAAAATCAGGGACAGTTGAGCAGTATGAAGTAGCTAATGACCAGTAATACTGCTTTCATATTTTTTTCAGTCTGATGATTTTTGTTGTGGTGTGGGTGGCCAGTTATTTCCACAGATTTCCTTATCTGGGTGTAATTTTTTCTTGGTTTCATTTGGGTAGCTGTTGCAATCACAAGTTGTACATTATATATTATATTATACATATTAGTGAGGTATGGGCAGAGGCAACATTTGTACAGACAAGGTCAAGGATGATACTTGTTTACTGACATCTGCATGACAGCAGCATGGTATGAGTATAGATTAAGCCCTGCAGGTTTGATAGGGTTGTGGACAGAAAGGGTTTTCCTCACTGGATCATAATAATTCAGTACGAACATAGTTGTGTAACATGGTATTTAGTGTTAGACAAGCAGATGACTGCTGGCTAATGTTGTAGGTGGGAAGAAGTTCTGTATATGTCAGTTGATGGGTTAAAGGGGCATTATCGCACTT
Organism: Protopterus annectens; assembly: GCF_019279795.1. Lineage (NCBI taxonomy): Eukaryota > Metazoa > Chordata > Ceratodontiformes > Protopteridae > Protopterus > Protopterus annectens. The sequence continues at coordinate 831,592,400 of NC_056737.1, forward strand.
TAAACAGAGGTACTTCCTTTAGACTGAAATGTAAACATTACCTCCCATTTTAATAACCTCCCACTTAGTGACATCACAGTCAATTCAAGCTTATTCCCCCTCTTTTCCTATGGAAATACCCAATCCAATCCTCTTTTGCTACCCCTTGGAGAACTCCAGGATAGTTGCACTAGTTCTGACTAGTTTTAAAAGTTTCTCACTAGAATGTTCTTTTTTTTTCTTTCATTTTAATATAGCAAGCATTTTTAATATTATGGAGGCACTAGTGGGCAGTGGTAAAAGTACATACCCACAGAAATGATCTATTAACCCCCCCCCCAACCTTGCAAATAACAGCATCAAGAACCATTACTATGTAAAGTATGCACTGGATATTGGCTTCCTAGATGAGCTGATCTCTAATGATTAAGTAGATGTCTGCTCCCTACGTTCCCCGATCATCAGGGAAGTTTTTCTTCTGCAGTTCTCCTCACTAAAGCTATATCTGGAGATCAGTGTTGGAACGCCAGCAAACAATATTCAGGTACAGACTAAAGATCAGTGCTGCCTAGAGTAGCCTATCAGTCTCTTATGTCT
>NC_056737.1:831609243-831869367 GCF_019279795.1 Protopterus annectens
GGGCTTTTTACAAGTAAGCCAGTTGGCAAACCCATCGAGTGACGTAGGGATTTATGCCCAGCTTAGTAAGTGAACAGTTTCTTCCTTCTGTTGTATAGTTTGTTTACAGCAGCGGACCACCAGATTGGCTTCCTTCTTTTGGAGAAGAGCATCTTGGTTCTATTTGGGATGGCACGATTCATGCATGAGTGGATGTGCTCGTACAGTGCCTTAGTGTAGGATTCTGCAGTCGAACTTCCAGAGCTTGTCTGCGTGGGTGTTGTGAAGTTTGTCACTTCTGACTTCAGTAGCATGAAATTGGCTTTGGAGAAGTTTTTTTAAGGAGGATTCCTTACTGGGGGGTGGGGGTGGGATGTGGATGTCAAAGGTGATTTGCTTATGGTCAGACCTGACCAATGAGGGGGTGACCACTGGTGTGGAGCATCTATCTCCCATGTTGGTAATGACCAGGTCTAGGATATTGGAGCCCCTGGTGGGACAATAGATTAGTTGATCCAGGGCATTGGAATTTATGAATTCCAAGAACCATTGGGAAAAGGAGTTGGTACCCGAGTAGTTTTCCCAATTAATGGCAGGGTAGTTGAAATCACCCAGTATTAGGGTGTTTGGTTGTATCTTAATTTCTGTATATATATATATATATATATATATATATATATATATATATATATGTAGGTTCATAGGTATTTACTAGGCTAATGACCACACGGGCCGTTTTAAGCCTAGTCATGCATCCCAAATCTCTGACAAGTTCTGAGGCCCTTGCCAAGTGTAAGCATGGGCCTGGGAGATTTTATATATATATATATATATATATATATATATATATATATATATATATATATATATAAGCACTGGTAACTACTTATTACCCACAGAAATTATTCAGTAATCTTTTTTTATGTTATTGGAAGGGGAAGCATAGCTGGATATACCAGTACCCTCTGCCAGTACCACAAACTGTCACCCCACAGCCTCAGCTTTTCAACAACAGAAGCACTTTACTATATTAAGCCATTTCTACATTTTAGCGATTGGCTTATTACAATCTGATCCACACACCCCCTTCTGTAAAAAAAAAAAAAAAAAAAATGCTGTTTGTTCTAGCCAGATGCGTGACACACACATCCCCTTCCTGCCCAAGCCATTCAGGTCCCGCTTCTGTGCCCTGCCCCAGATCCTCCTCCTGCACCGCACATACTCCTGTTAAAAATACTTTTAATAAACTTTGAAAGTGCCTACAATAACAGGCTTCATGTTAGCAAGCATTTTCTGAAGGATATGAATTTTTTACTCTAATGCCTGTCATTATTTAGAGACTTCAGCCCTCCGTTATTTCCTAGTAAATGCACACATCTTATGAGGAACAAAGAAAAAAATATGAACAAATAAATGGACATTATCTGAAAATCTGGACAGTTGAAGGTATGAACATATACCCTCCAACAAACTGCTTGCTACAAATGTAACAAACAGTTGCTACAGTGTAGATCACACATGCTCAGATTTCACTGCAAATGCAGTACCGTCTTTGGAAAGCCGGTATTGCACGAAAGAGATGGAATAGAGCTAACGATGAAGGATGGCCAATCCGGCCTGCAAACCCTTTGTGTCCAGTGTAACTGCCCCACTCGCCTCGCCATAACTACTCTTCTGAGTGGGGAGGGAATGGTTGAAAACATAGCTTATAAACTCTTGCCATGAAACATCTAAAGTAATGGAGGCAAAGGTATAAAAATAGGGAAATATTTTAAACACTGCCTAACAAATGCATGAAGTTGTTAGAATAACAGCCTTTGTGTTAGCATGTATTTTCTAAAGGATACGAAATCTGAAACTCAAATGTATGTAACTGTTTTGTGACCGTCCAAAATAAATTATCAGAAAGCCACAAATTTTATGAGGGACAGATGAAGCAAACATTTGGGGAAATCTAAACAAGTGAGAGGTTTGGTCGAGAATGAAGTGCTGTTACTAAGTAAAGTAAGGACTAGAGATCCACTGTCTGTTCTACTTACTGACAGCATCTGGTTCCCTCTCTTCAGATTGAAGAAATTTTTGCTTTTCTTTTGCTAAATATTGTCGGAACAGTATAGGTATCTGCTGCCCATAGTAACAAAAAACAGTACAAGCTACGCACAAGAATGATCCATTCATTTCTATTTCACTGACTGAATGAAAACAGGTGCTTATATATGCACATCCATACAAAACACAGGTAGCTAGATAATGCATGCTGTTTAGTTGATTAATTAGTATGTTAGTATGAGGTGAGCTTCTTAGTGTGACCACTGCCCTAGGGAAGTATTGGTGCATTGGCCAAAAATAGCCAATAATTTGCCTTCTCTTTCTAGCTGGGAAAAATATCTGAAAAAAAGCAAGGAGACAATGAATAAGAATTATGAAAATTCCAGTCTTTATGGATAATTGTTTATGATGGAGATGTAGAGTGCAAAATAGTGCTAACTGCAGATCATGCATGTAAAAATGTTTATTTTTTTATGTATTTATTCAAGTTTTGTTTACTGGGATGGTCTAGCTATATCATAGATAGACCCGTTTTCAGTGAAGGCATGGGGAGAAAAGCTTCACATACTATTAAAAAAATTACAAAAAACAATGCAATTAACACATACATATTCTAAGAGTAAAATTCATGTTATACAATGAATAGTAGTAGAGACACTAGCCAAAAAAAATCACATATGGTCATTTATATGAGTGGAAGGCAAACAATGCATTTTTAACATTTCGTAGCCTGGTAGTAGAAGGATTTCTCATGGTAATTAAGATGAATGACAAGGTAGATGTGAGCATCAGAAGGCAGAGTCAGACGTGTAACTAATGACATAGAATTGACATAGGCTAACTGATGCTATATAATGGAAACAGGAAAACCAGGTATTGGCAGGAGAGTTTAGTAAGAATCATTTAGAAATAGGAATACTGTAATGAGGATGGCAGCTGATATAGTCATTTTTGTCTACTGCTGCCATAAGTGGGGAAAACAGAGGTAGGAAGATAGAGGTATTAGGGAGGAGAAATGGAAGCAAGTATGGAGTGTTCAGCCAGGACTAGACCATGAACAGAGCCAATTATTTGTTAGGTGTTCCTTAAGTAGCATTTTGGCTTTGGATGAGCTGGATATACTGAGGATATGTTGGGAAATCGAGTTCCAGGCTTGTGAAATTGGTTTAGAGAAGAGTGCATTGCCGAAACTGTTATTGGGTTTTGTAACTTTAAGAAGTAATTTTCTGTTAAAAGCAGTGATCTACTATTAGAGTAGGGTAGGACTAGATTTTTTGAGTGCAGGGCATTTATCGGGCTGATGTATGATGGAGTGAGCAATTGAGAGTTGTTTTAGTAGAATAAGGCTAGTTAATTCAATCCATTTTAGCTGTTTGAGAGATGTGCAGTGGTGTGATCTATGTGGGTGCCTGGAGGCAACTTTAGCTATTTTATTGTAGCAGGTCTCCAGTTTATTAAGCTCTGATGTTCTTAGATTTGTGAAGATAGGGGTGGGTATAACTGGGTGGATAATAGATGGGTTTTGGCTATAGACTATCTAGATGTTTGTATAAGGAAAGATTTGGATCTGTACAGGGTGCCTGGTTTAAGATGTACCTTTTTGATTGTTAGGGTGATGTGTTTATCATATTTTAAGCAGTTGTCAATGGTGACGCCAAGCAGTTTGGTGTGGTTGACAAGTTCAGTTATAATGTTTTTGGAGTATATGTTGAAAGAGAAGGGGGGTTGATATGATTTCAGATTTTTGAACAGCATTAGTATAGTCTTATTGAGGTTAAGCATGAGTTGATTGCTACTGAGGTATCTTTCTATACCTGTGAAGGATTTTTGTGTTTTTGAGAGGAGCTGAGGGAGGGATGGGCTTAACAGATGAGGGTGGAGTCCAAGTATTGTATGATGGTTGCTGAGTTGGTGGCAGAGCTGAATTTATTGGTGAAAATACTAAAAAGTAGTGGTCCAAGTATTGAACCTTGTAAGACACCTACAGAGACAGGGAGCAGAGCTGAGATTTGATTTTGGCATTAGACTGCTCGTTGTCTTGATGGCAGATAACTACAGAATCATGGGATGATGGACTAGGAGCGATTTAGAGATGCAAGTTTAGTCACTATTTTTTATGCAAGACAATACACCAAAAGCCTTTGACATGTTTAGAAAAATAGAAGATATGTACTGTTTGCCATTTCTGAGCTGGTTTACCTAGTCTGTGGTTATGAGCAGGGCAATGGAAGCATTTGCATTCCCTGATTAAAATTATAAGGTTTGTTAGAAGGATATATGAAGGATCAGAGGTAACAATTAAAGTGGGTGGGTTACTCTCTGATAATTTCTGCTGGAGGAGAGGGACCAGGCAAAGTTGTCCTCTTTCCCCTTTGTTATCTGCACTGTATTTAGACTGGCAAAGAAAATAAGAAACTCAGAAATTCAAGAATACATTTGGTAAGGTAGTCAAAGAAAGCTGGCTGTATTTGGAGATTATATATTTTTTATATCTGATAAAAACAGAAAAAGGCCATTCAGTGCTGTAGAAAATTTTTAGGCAGTTTCAAAATTTTTTGGGATACAAAATTAAAGAAGCTAAAGCAAAGACAATAGATGTAAATGTACCCACACATGAACTTGCTCAGCAATATCCATATTTATAGGGAATGACAAAATGAAGTCTTCTGACTTTTTGCATTTGTTAGTAGAATCCCTCAAAATTAGATCACTTTGGAATGTGGTCCGGCACTGATTACTTAATTATGCATGCGTTTACTCTAGTAGCAAATGCAGCAAATGGGAATTACACAATAGGTGTGAAATGAGGTGAAAAAATGTCCATTCATTTTGATGAACCAGTCAAGAGAGGTGACAAAGTGTCCATTCATCTTGATGAGGCAGTGGAGACAGAGTTCTGCTCTGTATGACTGAGAGATTTCCTTGCTATTAGTGCTTCACCCTAAACGGATAGCAGTTTCATTGTGTAAGACATAGCAAAGAAGACATTACTGGAGGGGCATAAATTCAACTTTGAAAATATTTTTGTCTGCTTTGACAAATCAGTCAGATGAAAAGCTGGAGTAGAGTTTAGTGCAATTTTTTGTCATAGAATTACAACAAAGATGGATGAGTTTTATGGAAAAGAGAAGTTATGAGTTTAAACTTGAGGAATAAATTGGGATAATAACCCTCTTCTGTAGAATGAACTGGGTAGGTCTTTGAGGGGCCATTTCAAAAACAGATAATTTTTGTAGAAGACTGCTGCAACACCACAATGTGATATGACTGCAACAGACAACCACTGAATATTGTAGGCATGTACAACTTTATTACTTCTGAGAGACTTTTCCTTGAACTGTGATGAACTACTGATTTTCAGCTTTTGTATTGTGCATGCACACAAAGGAAGAAGTAAGTACAAATTACATATTAAGTGTACATTTGTTGCAATTTGCTTCTTAAGGAATCTAATGTTATGCAGTATTGGAATTTATTTGTGGACTTTGCTTCCTACTTTAACTGTCATTTGGGTGGGTAAGTATTTCTGTATGTGAGCAGGGTTATCCAACTTTTGTGATTATTTTTATTTATTTTTTTCTTCTGAGCAGTTGGACTTGTTTTAAACTTCATTCTCATTTACAGGAAGTCATTCTGTGTGATTTTTTTTTGTAGAAATTAGAGTATTTGCTTATGAGTGAGTGTGTACACGTGTGTTAATTGATAGTTGTGTCTTATTTGTGGGTAGTAGACAGGAACAAGGGTGCTGTTAGGTATAGCTTCCTTAGATAATTCATTGCATATTAAATTCACAGTAAGAGAGTTAACATGCCTACTGGAAAAATGGACTACTATTTATTAATCCTCATTAATCTAGTTAGGGTCTCAAGATTTTTCAAATAGTTGGTTTACATAATACAAAGCAAGCTGGAATCAGAGACAATCAACTTAAGTAGCAAACCACCTAGATGCTGGATGTTTCTTGTGTTTCGGTAATCTGAATATAGAATTCCAGGTTATCTAACAGTGTAGTGCCTCGCGGGCGGTACTGCGCAGCTTGGGGCGTGGCATACATGACTGACATATTTGATGGACAGTTTCACTGTCAGCGAGCGCTGACAACACAGAAGTCAAAAGACATTTTCTTTTGGAAAGTAATCAATGTGAATGAAAGTAAGTGTTTGTGGGACACTACTCAGAAAATTAACTACAGCTCTGTACTACAGCAAATAGCCTAGTAACATTAAAATAACAGTAAAGCACACACAGTATTAAAGCACACAGAACCTAAAACGCAATGTGTGAAATAACCACATGTATTCGCAATGTGTGAAATTACCACATGTATTGCAAATGACGTGACATTATGAAAACAAGTAGGTACATATGTAACGGTTACTGGACATACGTACGGAAACCCAGCTCGAACAGCTGGTACTCGTCAGTGAACCTGGTGCAGGTGGCTGCCATCGCTGCTTCTGGCTGGCAACCGACTGCTCGATTGACAGCTCCAGCGGGGGAAGCAGGTCAAAAACTCAGCCACCGGAGGACAAACTCCCGATTCTCTGATTCGGGGATAAAACTGGACATGTCTTTCAACTCATCACTGGAGTGGTGCAGCAGGTGCTCCAGAACAATGAAAGTGAACATTCTGCCATTTCCCATCTCTACGGTGCCAGACACGGGTTTCCTCAGACTGGCAAGTCCTGGGTCGTCCTTGACTATCAATGTACTGTGTAAAGTATTACACCACATGCCCAGATGTCAACTGGTTTACCATAGGCTTCCTTGTGCTCCTCCTGGTGCTGTTTTATTTTTCTTGAGTGTCGATTATTGCCGATGGTGCGTGAATAGGTGCCCAGAATGTGTGAAATCATCACTTTTCAAATAGCTGTGCAGATTACAGGTTGCAGTTTCAAAAGTTTCAGGTGACATAGTATTAAGTGAAAGTGAGGTTGTAATTAATAAAGCGTATATGAAAGCGTTTAGAAAATGTTTCTATGCCTGTTGTTTAACTGCCTGACTTCCTATGCTGAAATGTTCTGTTTTTGCTTTAATACAGATGTTTGGGCATAGCTGAATAAACAGAAATGGTGGTCTTGGACAGTGTTAGTGTCTTTCCGTGAAGTTCTGAAACTGTTTTGTAGGAACGGAATATGTTTGACAGTCAGTACAGTTATGGGCGGTCAGGGGCGGGGTTTGCTACTGCGCATCCTGCGAGGCACTACACTGTTATATAACCGAATTCCATGTATATGGTAGTATTCGTACATTACTGTGCATAAATAGTTGGAGTACATCTTGCAATGATGCAAGTGATTATGATTTGGTTCATTTGCTCTTTTTTTATCATGCTAACCCCAGTGTTGCTGGTTTCCTTTTATTCACTGCTGTGAGTAACATCATCTGTAGGACAGTACATATTCTGAAGGGTAGGGGACACACATTTGTTGATGTAGGTAGGTAATGTACTGTATTTGAGATGACAGCCCCTCTGTTATATGTTTTTGCTATCTTCTGGCAAATGCAATGTCTGCTTTGATGTTTTCACATAAAGTGTTGTTTATTTATATGTAGCAGTATTTTGTTGCCTTGCCTCACCAGATGCCGTACGTGTATCTTGTAAAAGTTGTAGATAGCAGATGTGTGCACTGGCAATTGGACAAGGACAAATAAGTATACGCTTGTGTAATCTTGGAGGAATGTGGTAAAAGATGATTTTGTTCATTGTTCATCTGACAACCATGATGAATTATTTGGACATCAGTATCAGAATTTGTCTTGTGTGTAAGAACTTTGAATAGTTCATTTTTACCTGGCACAATGTACCTTTTTTACTATTTTGATTTTCTTGAAGTATTAGAAAAATGTCAAAATTCTTCTTTTTGTAAGGTACACATTTCCTCTAAGGAGTCTGTAGACACTTAATAAATACAGGGACAAAGCCTTCAGCCTGTCCTGGTAGGGTCACAGGTTCATAGGACGATACTAGGCTATTGGCCTGGAGGTCAGTATAAGCCTAGCCAAGAATTTTGCCCAGGTTCCCATAAAGTCAGCATCTGTTTCACCTGTCCAGCAGGGACATGGGTGGGATCCCAGGGGTGTATTTTCTGTTTCCCCTCCAGGTGCCTCTTAAAGAGGGCTAGTGAGGTACTCTGCTTGACATGGAGAGGGAGTCTTTTCCACAGATGGGGGAGTCTATGTGACACAAATTTATCCTGCCAAGCTGTATTAATGTCACAGACCATGTTGAGGCTTTGCGTGTGGGTTACGTGCATGGAGTTTGACTTGTGGATATGCAGCAACTCCATCAAGGCTGGGCCTGAGATGGCCTTGTATGCCACACACAAGTCACCTCTGAGAGGTCTGTATGACACTGAGTAGAGGGACAGGGCTTTTAGCCTATCTGTAAAGGACAGGTGTTTGATGCCCTAGATTTTCCTGGTCAGGAACCTCTGTGGCCTCTCCCGCTGCTGCGTGTGCTTGGCAAGGTACATGACAAAGGGGGCATTGTACTCAATAATGGGTCTGATAAAGGAGGAGTACAGGCATGTTATGACCTCCTTGTTTCTGGATGAAATACTCTTACTTATGAGGTGGTTCATGTAGAAAGCCTTCCATACAATAGAGGCAAGGTGGTGGTCAAAAGTGAGGTTGCTATCAACCCGGATGCCCAAGTCCCTCACAACTGATTGTGTGCTTAGTATGTTGTTATTAATGTGATAATTTGTGGGGATGCCATTTTCCCCAAAGGGGATAATGATGCATTTCTTGGGATTCACTTTATAATTTCAAAATACTGAAATATCAAATTTCAGTATAATGAGACTATAAAGCAGAAACCTCAGAAATCCGAAAACCGCGCAATTCAAAATCGCAAACGGCCACAAAACACACCACACATACAAACACAAATACACCTACCTCCCAACACTACAAAAAAGCAAAACAGCACACATGAACACAACAAAACAAACACACACACCCTACCCTTCCTATAAGCAGGGGGGCAAGCCCCCCACACCCCCGCTACTTCTATATACCAACTCTGAGGTCGCACTAAACACCAACAGACAGAAAACCCACCACCACACATTCTACACCCCCTTGCACAAACAGAAATCACATACATAACAAACACCGCCACGCTCAACACTGGCACACTCACACTCTTACCTTCCCACCCTAACCCACACCTAAAACTCCCCAACACACTCACAAACACCCAAACCCTCCTCAAAACCCTTAAAAAAACATAACACTTAACTAACGCGTCGTCAGTACCGCAAGTTTGACATTTCTGGGTTCGATATTCTGCAGTTTCACGCATCTGTAGTTTCGACAATTTGGTCTCGAGATACTGAAATTCGATATTTCAGTATCTCAAGATTATGACGTGAACCCATTTTTTAGCATTCAGTTTGAGGCCATGCTTCTGGCACCAGTCATTAGTTTGGGAAAGGCCCTCTTGGAGGATGTTCACATCACTAGGGGAATTTAAGACAGCCCCCAGCTTGCAGTCATCTGCAAACTTGGTCAGCCACAGACCATTGCTTTTGGCTTGCACCTCAGAATAGCATATCCCAAACAGTAGAGGCCTCAAAACCGATCCTTGGAGTATGCTGCTCATTACTGGTCTACTACTAGAGGTGGCTTCCACTATTTTGACGGAGTGGGTTCTATCAGTGAGCCAGTTAGCTACCCATCTGGTAACATATGGGTTGATGTGTAGCTGCGAGACTTTATCTATTATGCCTGAGTGGAGAATAGTGTTGAAGAATTTGGCTAGGTCAAGGTAGGTGGTGTGCATCGTCTGCCCCTTGTCCATGGCTTTGGTGACTGTTTCAATGAAGTCCACCAACTTTAACAGGCTTGGTTCTTTTAGGCCTGTGTTTTTTTTTTTGTGAAGAACATCTGACATCTCTCCAACTCCTAGCTATATCTACTAATATGTATATCCCAAACAGGGAATTAAATTCTATGATGGTAACTAGAAATTGGGTCGTTTGTGGTAGAGAGCAATCTTTTAGTAGAGCCTTTGTTCTTAGACCAGTGACTTTCAGGGCCTTAGGTCAGCTGTGAATAGGAATTGGAATATTTTTGGGGTTGACAACGATTATATTGAGATTGCAGTGCCCAAACCTGCTATCGTATATAAAAAAAGTTTTGAGTCTTTAAATTATATTGGAGAGGACGGGACCCGTCTATGCATGAAAGCAGAATGTGTAAGTGCGATAATTGCAACCAGTGCCAGTATATCCTAGAAAGGTCCTCCTGCTATGTGCAGGGATATGGAGAATTTGTTTGGCACCAGAGGTTTTACTGTGGTAGTAAAAGACTAGTGTATTTGGCCCTATGTGGATGTTGTCCTGCATTTTATATTGACAACACTAAACTTTGTTTAAGGAAAAAGATTTACTAGCACTTATACAACATTAAGAAATATTATGACAGGAATGCTTTATTTAAACACTTGACAGAAAACCCCACACCTGAATTCAAGTTTATTGTCATCTACTAGACTGATTTGGGACAGCAGTGATGATTATTTAGACTGTTTAGGGGTTTGAGGGGTTGATGAACGAAAAGAGTGAGAGGGAGAGAAGGTTGTTTGATGTGGGTATGGTGAATCATGAAGTACAATGGATTAGCAAGGAGGAAGTAAGGATAGCTATGAAGAGGATGAAGAATGGAAAAGCTGTTGGTCCAGATGACATACCTGTGGAAGCATGGAGGTGTTTAGGTGAAATGGCAGTGGAGTTTTTAACCAGATTGTTTAATGAAATCTTGGAAAGTGAGAGGATGCCTGAGGAATGGAGAAAAAGTGTTTTGGTACTGATTTTTAAGAATAAGGGTGATGTGCAGAGCTGTAGTAACTACAGAGGGATTAAACTGATCAGTCACAGTATGAAGTTATGGGAAAGACTAGTGGAAGCTAGGTTAAGAAGGGACGTGATGATTAGTGATCAGCAGTATGGTTTCATGCCAGGAAAGAGCATTACAGATGCAACGTTTGCTCTGAGAGTGTTGATGGAGAAGTACAGAGAAGGTCAGAAGGAGATGCATTGTGTTTTTGTAGACTTAGAGAAAGCATATGACAGGGTGCCTACAGAGGAGTTTTGGTATTGTATGAGGAAGTCGGGAGTGTCAGAGAAGTATGCAAGAGTGGTACAGGATATGTACAAGGGTTGTGTGACAGCGGTGAGGTCTGCAGTGGGAGTGACAGATGCGTTTAAGGTGGAGGTGGGGTTACATCAAGGATCAACTCTGAGCCCTTTCTTATTTGCAATGCTGATGGACAGGTTAACAGACGAGATCAGACAGGAATCCCCGTGGACTATGATGTTTGCAGATGACATTGTGATTTGTAGTGAGAGTAGGGAACACGTGGAGGAGACCCTGGAGAGATGGAGATATACTCTAGAGAGAAGAGGAATGAAGGTCGGCAGGACTAAGACAGAATATATGTGTGTGAATGAGAGGGAGGATAGAGGAATGATGAGGATGCAAGGAGTAGAGGTGGCGAAGGTGGATGAGTTTAAATACTTGGGATCAATAGCTGAGAGTAATGGTGAGTGTGGAAGAGAGGTGAAGAAGAGAGTACAGGCAGGATGGAGTGGGTGGAGAATAGTGTCAGGAGTGATTTGTGACAGACGAGTACCAGTAAGAGTGAAAGGGAAGGTTTACAAGAGGGTAGTGAGACCAGCTATGTTATATGGGTTGGAGACAGTGGCACTGACAAAAGGCAGGAGTTTGAGCTGGATGTGGCAGAGTTAAAGATGTTAAGATTTGCACTGGGTGTGACGAGGGTGGACAGGATTAGGAATAAGTATATTAGAGGGTCAGCCCAAGTTGGAAGGTTTGGAGACAAAGCCAGAGAGGCAAGATTACATTGGTTTGGACATGTGCTGAGGAGGGATGCTGAGTATATTGGGAAAAAGATGCTAAGGATGAAGCTATCAGGTAACAGGAAAAGAGGAAGGCCTAAGATAAGGTTTATGGATGTGGTGAGAGAGGACATGCAGGTGGTTGGTGTGACAGAGCAAGATGCAGAGGACAGGAAGAAATGGAAACAGATGATTTGCTGTGGCGACCCCTAACAGGAACAGCCGAAAGAGGATGATGAGAGCTTAGGTGGCAATTGTGAACAAATGCCATGCTAGCCCCTTGTCTAAATGAGAATGTATCTATCAGTAGTATGTTAATATGAAAAACTGCATATTTTTTCTCATGAACAGTATAGTTTTCTGGCTACCTTGATAACAATATTATTGTTTTTCGGGAATACACGTTTATTTTTTATATATATACTTTTATATGTACAAGAGACCATGTATATATTGAATTTTTAAGCAGTGAGAGAAGAAAAAATATTTTGATTTTTAAAGTACATTTTTATTACTGTCTAATAAATACTGTTCATTGTACTGGAATGATTAGCACTGGTTGGGGGCTGTGTGCTTTTTAGGACATGGATGCTTTAAATGCTTTTGAAGGTTTTAATTTCTATTTAATTGTGCACACAAATGTTAATTTGTGGGCTTGGTTTTGGGGTATAAAAGATCTGTGTGTTTTGATTAATTTGTTCTGAAAAAGTCCATTTTATCAAAGGACGAAAGCTCTTAATGTTGATAAGTTTTTTTTATTGCAAGTAACTAGCTCCGATGTCTTATAGGTTCATACGTTAGGTTCATAGGTAGGTACTAGGCTATCGGCCCAAGGGCCTAAGTAAGCCTAGTCAACAAAGTTCCCTGGCTTACGCCAACCCAAGAAAGTTAATTTCCTGTGCCAATGTCGAGCAGAGCCACAGAAGTGATCCCCGGGGTGTATTTCCTATTTCCCATCCACTCATCAAGATTTTTCTTGAACAGTGTTAATGAGGAACTTTGCTTGGCATAGACGGGTAGCTTGTTCGAGTATGGGAAGTCTCTGGGACAGGAATCTATCCCTCCAGCATGCCCTGTTTATTGCGGTGACAAGGTTTAGGTCCCTAGAGCATGTAGCTCGGAGGGATTGGGATTTCTTTAGGTGTAGCATTTCCATAGCTTTATATGTCAGGCCGAGATCACCTCGAAATAGGCGATATGCTATAGAGTAAAGCTGGAGTTTTTTGAGACGGTCAGTGTAGGGCATCTGTTTGAGGCCAGTAATCTTCTTAGTGAGGTACTTCTGCGGCCTTTCCAGCTGCTGCAGATGTCTTGTGAGGTACATTCCAAAAGTGGCATTGTAGTCTATAATGAGTCTAATGAGTGTCGAGTAGAGGGGAACAATGACCTCTTTTTTCCTGGATGAGAACTCTTTATGATGAGGTGTGCCACATAGAAGGATTTCCTGACTACTGTGGCAATGTGATCATCAAATGAGAGACTACTGTCCACCTGGGTCCCAAGGTCTCATCACACATTTGGCATTAAGAAGACTGCCGCCTATGTGGTAGTTCATGGGTACAGAGTTTTTACCAAAGGGGATAACAATGCACTTTTTGGCACTGAGCTTGAGGCCATGGCTCTGACTTTACTGCAGAAGGGTGCGCCAGTGGGGTATTGCATATAGATCTTATAATCATAGAATCATGACATATGCAATGCAATTGGAGCCTGCGGCAATTGAGTATTAAAAAGGTGATCTGCTGGAAGTTCAGTTGGTGGTGAAAAGCAATAATCATAAATTAAAGCCAATTTATTTTGGTGACTACGCCTGTATGAGCTTGCTACTTCAGTAGCATCTGAAGATGTCCTTGCATTCACTGTTGCAGTATTCTTAACTATACTTAATTCCCTGCCACTGAAGCTGATGTCTGGCTAGTCTTCCAAAGACCTCTGAATTTGAAAGGTATGCCAAATATCACCATACGCACCATGCATAATGTAGGGCATAAAGGTGATGTTCAGGCTTGCCAAAAACAGAACTTCTTTGTCACCAGTCTGACTGTATCTTTTACACTGTTGGTCTGTTTACCTGTTTCAATTTTCTGCCAATTGAACACATTTTCATTCTCCAGGGACTTCCTACACATTTGTTGTTTTTGCAAGATAAGTGCCCCATTGAGGATTTTGTTTTTTCTTGTTTTTTTTGTGTTCCTTGAGGTTAATATCATGCAGAAAGGGTAAATGCCAATGTAAGAGACAGATTCGTCATAGAGACTGCCATGATAAGTGCCTTTTTTGCTTAGGGGCTTCTCATGACCATACATATTTTTCTATTGTTAGGCATTTCCCCATACCCATTGCTCTACTTAAACAGCCACATATTTTTGTTTAATTTCATTTTGCACTTTACTTCTCTTTTGACCCCTGCCAGGTAGGCTAGACACCGATCTTACAAATTACCATGTTTATAGAGCCTCTGCTTTCCACATTTTTTTTTCTTGTGGGCTTCACTTTGAATAAGGTGTAGCTCCACTCTGTTCAACCTCCGCTTTGCTCCGGGCTCACTTCACTCCCCATACCCTACCCCCATTCTCACCCACCCCCTCTTTCATTACACTTAAAGTCTGATAGCCACACCCTTCTCCACCCATTCACACCCACTATCGCATCATCCGTTTATCTACTCATTTATTTCATACTAATTATCCAAGTTTCCACACCCTCTCTCAACAGCATTCCCCTGCCATGCCCTCATTCTTCATACAGTTAATAATCCTCTTCCCACTAACATTGTGTCTGCTACTCTTCTCACACCTCACGGCATTATGTCCTTACTCCCTTATTACTAGTCTTAATTATACACTCCTACATACTAACTCTAATGCTGTCTATTACTCTAACAGCCCTAGCCTTTACTTCTCAACTCTTTTTCTCTGTCATAAACCTTTCCTTCTCTCCTCAAATTATTCCCTCCTCTATAAACAAGCTTTTCTAAAACATCTGCCTCCCATTTTTCTCTCTAGACTATTAAACTTTAGCCATAGACTATATTTCATAATTCCATCCCTTATACGTTCTGGCGACATTCACCCCAACCCGGGACCTCAAACATAGGTTCATAGGTAGGTACTAGGCTATCTGCCCAAAGGCATTTATAACCCACTTTCATCTCAACAGTGCAACTCTCCTAAACTTGCATAAAATCTCCACTTAACTACCATAAACTTCCAAAGCATCTGTAACAAAACTTCTGAGCTCCACACTTGGCTTCCCAAAATAAAACTCATATCCTTGCTGCCACTGAAACTTGGTTAAAACCCTCCATACAAAACAATGAAATTCTCCATCCTGCTTTCAATGTAATTAGAGTCGATAGACAACACAAAAAAGGTGGTGGTGTAGCCCTATTCTACCCTAATACTCTTAATGTAGGCCCTTTTAGTTCCACATTTTCAAAATGCTGAGATCCTAACCTCATTTTACATTTCAACAACTCTTAAAAAAAAATCTACATAATAGTCATTTACATTCCCTCAGGAAATAATATCCAGGTTTTAGAAGATATACTATCCTGGGTTTCCTCAAGTATAACAAATGAAACTATTATTCTAGGTGACATGAACATTGACCGGGATTCTACTTCCAATAATAAATCCTCCTCTAGCATAAACTTATTTCATTTTACTCAACTAGTCAATACATTCACTACACTTCGCCATAAATCTAATAATGGATTAATTTTAGAATGTATCTTGGTCTCAGACCCATCCAAATACCCTGCCTCCGGCACTATGGCAAACTCCATCACTGACCACCTTCCCAGCCTTCACTATATGTAATTGCTCATCACTCCCAAAAACCCACAAGTACCAGGTAATACAAGACCTATCAAAAGTCTGTCCACAGACCTTCAATATTGGAAAGGTCTTAAAACCCTTCCCCTTAATGATACCCTCTTTTACTTCAATAACTTCTTTCTAAACATCCTGCATAGCTTAGCATCCATCGGATCTAGAAGAATTAAATCCAACTATGCCCCCTGGCTTTCTAAATCTACTAGGGAAACTATGCTAATCAGAGACAAAGCCTGGAAATGTTGGCTCAACTCCAAACCCCCTCCAACCTTATCCTTTACAAACAGCTTCGAAACCAGGCCAAAAAACTTATCTGCAAAGACAAGCAACAATATTTCTGGAACTTACAGACAGGAAAAATAACCCTAGACTTTTCTGGTCTTCTGTCAATAATCTCTTATACCCTCGTACAAATTCTAATCCTTGCCCTTACTCTAATATGTCACTCAACCTTATCGCTTCTAAATTCAACTCCTACTTCATTGATACTATAAACAATTTTATGACCTCCTTCTCCCAAGCCCTACCAAATAACCATGCTCCTGTACCTACCTCCCTTCCTCCTCCAGTACAAACTCTCCCTAGCCCAAATATCATTGGTCAAAACTGCATTAGGGAATCTCCCCTACAAGAATTCAATCTCTTCCCTATCTCCATATCCTTTATACACAAACTTATCCAAAATCTAAAGCCTTGTTCTAATTCTGCCAACAATATTCCTGCCAAATTCCTCAAGATTGCTGCCGATGCCATAGCCTATCCAGTTAGTATCCTAATCAACAGGTCTATCAAGGAATCCTGTGGACTCTCTCTATGGAAAAAGCAGGTCTATCAAGGAATCCTGTGGACTCTCTCTATGGAAAAAAGCTATTAACCGCCCTCTGCAGAAAGATGGCCCCTCCTCTGCTATCACAAACTTTCGACCCATCGCCATTTTATCCCCTATTTCCAAAATACTGGAAAAATGTGTCCAAAAACAGCTCCTCAATCACCTTCTACATCACAACATCCTCTCTCCAACCCAGCATGGATTCCATCCAGGGCATAGTACATCAACTGCTTTGATCTCCTTCTTGGATATCATTAACAAAGCCCGTGACAGAGGCCACACAGTGTCAGCTCTCTTTCTGGATCTGTCAAAAGCTTTTTATACTATATCTCATACCATTCTCCTGTCTCAACTCTTCTACAGGGTTATCTTCTCAGTCTCTCAACTGGTTTAAAAGCTCTCTCTCAGATAGGCAGCATGCTGTTAAATGGCAGAATTCTCTCTCTCTTTATCTACATAACCCTACAGGCATTCCACAAGGCTCAGTTTCAGGACCCCTTCTATGTAATATATATATATATATATATATATATATATATATATATATATATATTTATCAACAATCTTCACCAAACTATTCCAAATGTCTCCCTAGTGCAGTACACAAACGATTCAACCATTGTTTGCACTGCACCTAATCCACCATCTCTTATTCAACAAATGACACAAACAGCATTCAGTATAGTAGAATCATTGCTCCATAAAAATCATCTCTCTCTAAACACTAAAACAACTAAGCTTATGCTACTTACCCCCAAAAGAAATACAGCATTTAACAAAGAAAAATTCAACATAGTCTCTCTAAACTCCAATAAAATTGAACTAGTAACTAGTACCAAACTATTAGGAGTCATAATAGATGAAAACCTCAAGTTCGACCTACACATCCAATCCAATATTAATAAAACCCATGAAAAGCAAGGGCTTCTGTATAGGCACAACAGGTTTCTCTCCTTACCAACCAGACAAGCTTTAGCCCTCTCCTATCTCCTACCTTCATTAGCCTATGGTGCACCCTTGTTAATTAATCTACAGTCGTCCCTGAAACACAAACTAGAATCTTGCTACAAGATTGTCATATTTTCCACAGGCAGCAGTCACTCCTCCCATCAATATAGCACATTATGAAAATTACAATGGCTAGAATTCCCCCATTACTCCTGCAGCTAATCACTTCACACAAACTATAAACCACAAGACTGCTCTGCCCTCAGCTCTTTAGTTGCCCCCTATTCCTCGCTTAGGCCACTGTGTTCAGAACACCAACACTTGCTCCAAATCCATAAACCAAACCTGCCTGCAGGTAAACTACTACACTCTTGGACCATGGCCAGATCCTGGAATAACTTCCCTTCCTCTATTTGCAGTGAACAACATCCCTCTAACTTCAAAACTTCCCTAAACAATCATCTCCTCTCTAACTGGATATGTAACAGCAAAAAAAAAAAACACATCCTACCACTCATGAAGCCATTACCTAACATTCTCCCTCTCAGTCTCAGCTGCCCGCCAATACAATGTTAACCTACATACAGCGTTAACTACCTTGCATCCTTGCTTTTCCTTCTAGCCTCTTGAACCATACCATCTCTCATTCTATAGCCTCACCAGAAGCTGAATAACATCTATCTCTTGTTCTGTACCTTCATCTGAATTTCCCTAAATTAATTATTTTCACCATACTTATACTGACTGCAAATGTCTATACTGACTTCTTCTGCTATCAACTAACTTTTCTTTACAACTACTTCATGCCTAAATTTCCACTGGAATTATGTAATTCTACAATACTTAACTGTATTACATTCTCATTTCAATTGTTTGTGTCTTAGAAACTGTAACGCCAGACTCCTTTATATATGGTAGAACATGCTCATTACAAATTTTTCCATTACTATTCTTCAATTTTGCTTATGTTGTACTTCATTACAACCACTGTTTTTAAGATGGTTTTTGTATTGCCTCACTGCAACTATTGTATTTTAATATTGTATCTTACTTGTCTTGGAGCTTTTCTCCCCGGGCCGCCACTGAAAATGAGCTTACTGTGGCCCAGTGGACTTTCCCAGTAAACAGATGTAAATAAATAAATAAATACATTTCTTCAAAAAAAAAAAAAAAAAAAAAAAAACCTTTGCAGTAGACTTTCTTCCCTTTCCTTGTATCTTGAGAACCCGTGTCTTATGCTACTCGCTAAAGATGCTATGGAAGAAATCTCCCGCCCTGAGGGTCAGCTGTTAGGGAAGAAGGTGAAAAAGGTATGACCGGAATCTTACGCTGCCCAGCCTTTGCCAGGTGTTTCTCCTGAGGTTATTAAGTCAGAGGATCTCCCAGCTGTGTTGTCAGATTTCATTGCCACAACCATGTTGGAGACTGGTGAGGATCTGGCTGGCAGCACATCCGAAGAGGCTTTGCAGGCATCCATCTGGGATGTTTAGATGGAACCACGGTTGATTTTTTCTGAGGGGCCTAGGGGAGTTCCTCAGTTTCTAGTTGGGGAAGAAGTTCCTGCTATGGTTCTTGACTGTTGTCCTGGATCTGAGCCTTCTGAGGATGCTCCCCTAAAAAAGAAAAAAAAATTAAAAGTTTCTTCTGCTACTAGGGATCCACAAAGTGAGTGGCAGGCTTTTACTCAGAGGTTATTTTCTGCCTTAATGTCCTTAAAGCCTTATCATGGTGTTCCAGTTCCTGCTGTGATAGGTTCATTGGTAGGTTCATATGTTCATACGCGTTTACTAGGCTAATGACCACAAGGACCTTTTTAAGCCTAGCTATGCATCCCAAATCTCTGACAAGTGCTAATACACTTAAGTCTAAGCATGGGCCTGGGAGAGTAACCATTTACAGGTTACCTGTGTACATTAGAGACATGAGTACCAAACCAGGGATGAATTTCCGGTTTCCCATCCAATTGTCCAAGTTGCACTTGTTCCTCCTCGGTCCTGTACTCCTCTTAAAAGGCCTAGAGACCAGGATTCTTCTGAGGATGAGTCGGAGTCTGCTGATGAATCCCTACCTTATTCTACTCAAATTCCTTCTCCTTTGGACTATGGGTAAGAGGAGGAGGAATCTATTTGTCCTGATGTTCCTTTGGAGGAAATTTCCTTTGGGGGCACACTCTCTAGGAATGATGGATTTTTTAAATGGGATTGTACTCAGGTCTCTGATATCTATAAAAGGTTCTACAAGTTGCTGCAGCTGGACTCTACTAAGCCTGCGTCTATTCCTCCTGTTTTAGCTGCTTTGCTGGATGCTTTCTCCAATGCCTCTCGGGTGCCTGATTCTCTGCCCCCTGCTCCAAGAATCCTGAAAGTATTCTTCTTTTTTATATAAATGCCCTGCTACTGAGCTTTCATTAGTGTCCATAGCCTCTGATAAGCCATCTCAATTGCTTCCTTCGTCCAAGTTATTGCCTTCTGACAAGCGCAAAAGTTATTGCCTTCTGACAAGGACAGCAGAACTATGGACAGGCTGGGTAAAAAGGACTACACTTCTGCTACCCTAGCTTTTAGGGCTATTAATTATCAGACCCATATGTCTATGTATGTGTTGACTCTTCTTTCTCAGGTCTATCAACTTATTTCTGATTTTCCAGACTCTGAGTGTAAAACTTCTGTTCTTTCCTTGTCGGGACTTCCTCAAGTCATTCATCATTCTGTTCAATGGAGTTATGATGCAGTGGATGCCTCTTATGAGGAGGTGTTCTTGGCTTAAGCTTCAACCTCTACCTGATGATATTAAAGCTAAGTTGAAAGATCCTCCTCTGGTTTCTAAACTTTTGTTTGGGGAAGCTGCTGTTGATTTGTTTAAGTCACTTCAGGATAAGGGTAAGGCTTTATGGGAACTTAAACATGTGATGTTATGTAGTCCTATCTCGCCGTAATTCTTGCTGGATGGGTTCGGACTTGCTGATACTAAAGCTCGAGAACTTTTACTGGCTCGAGGCTAGCCCCTATCCCATGGTGCCTCACAGCAATTCCCCAGATCTCGTTTGCCGTAAAAGCTTTGAGGTTGTGTCTTACTGGCTCGTTGGCGAAGTAAAACGATTTTTTACTATATTTAGTCCTTTTCTACCCTTTTTCTATCGGATATATATTTAGATAGTTTCTTATCTCTTGTACGACTGTTTTCGAAAGTTTTTTCAACCCCTATTCCCCCCTTAGGGCTGTACGGCCCATTTAAGTTAGAGGGCCACAGTGACTGTTTAAGTTAGAGGGCCTTTCCTCCCTGTACGTGTGTGACTGCTAAAAAAAAAAAAAAAAAAAAAAAAAAAAACCTTCTGTTTTCACCTTTACTGTTGTTAATACTTTTACTGTTATCATCTTTTTGTCTTAGTGTCTAAGAATGTCTAAAGATAAGGATCACAAGGATCATCACCCTTCAGGGTTAAAAAAAAAATGTGATAGATACAGACAGCCACACCAGTTGTGTATATTGTCTTGGCGGAGCCCATTTCTGCACCTTCTGTCACGCTTTTAGCACAAGAGTTTTGAATGAAAGGAAGAGAAAACTCATTGACAGGGGTCTCATGACCAGTTCCTTCCAGGAACAGCTGGAATTTGGTCAGGCAGCTCCAAAATCCTCAGAGAGAAAATCATCGACCCCAGCTTTGGAGCAGACAAAAAAGATTAAAGCTTCGGAAAGTACAGTTTTGTACCTACCATAAATGTAGATGTTCGAGTGTCTTCACTGCTGCAGTCATTACACTTGGGGTTATCCTGCCGTAAGGCGGTCCCGCAGTCGGCCAGAGTTCCAAAGTCTTGGTCCGGCGTCGGTTGCTGTCGCTTCTTCCCGGACCTCAGTGCGCCAGGGGTATATAAGATGCAGCCGGCGCCATTTTCTTCAGTTTTTCTTGCCCCAGATGTCAGGTGCCCCCAAAAGGATAGGCAATACATATTGCTTACAAAACAGACATAAGGTACAAACATAACCTTCAGTTGCCAGCAAATACGCCACATAGAAAATATAGTGTAGAAAGTTATAGATAAGACCCAGCTAAGAAAGAGGGGATGGCGGGTGGGTAACCAGGACTGCAGCAGTGAAGACACTCGAACATCTACATTTATAATAAGTACAAAACTGTACTATGTTCATCGTGTTTCACTGCTGCAGTCATCAATCCCAAAGCTGAGTCAGGGCGGCTGGTTCTAAAGAGGATTTGGTGTGGCTATAAGGCCCTGCAGCACTGCAGTGGCAAAGCCAGCTCTGGATCTAGAGTAAAGAGGCAAGTGAAAATTCTTGGTAAAGGTGTGCACTGAACTCCAAGTTGCAGCTTCCAAAATGTCTTTGGTGGGTACTCCTCTAAGACAGGCAGTAGAAGTTGCAGTTGCCCTGGTGGAATGTGATCTAATGTTAGATGGTACAGGTTTCCCATGCTATGTGTAGCAGAACCGGATACAGTGCCTTATCCACTTTGAAATGGTCTGCTTTGAAATAGCCTTTCCCTGTGATTTTGCAGCATAGGTTACAAACAATTGCTCAGTTTTCCTGAAAGCTTTTGTTTTGTCCAAGTAGAAGCGTAATTGCCTGTGTATGTCCAAAGAATGTAGAATTCTCTCCCCTTTATTCTGGGGATTTGGATAAAAAGTTGGCAAGTGAATAGTTTGGTTAAGAGCCACACTGGATACCACCTTAGGCATAAATGAAGGGTTTGTTCTTAAGGAAACCCGGTCTTGGTGAAAAATGATGAAAGGCTTCACTGCCATAGTGCCTGTAACTCTGAGACTCTTCGTGCTGAGGTTATTGCCAGTAGCAGGGCAGTTTTCCATGATACATATTTTAATTCTGCTGAATTGGCTTGCTCAAAAGGAGGTAAAAAGTGAGTTTTTCCAAGACAAAATTGAGGTCCCAAGTAGGTGTTTGTGCTCTACTGGGTGGTCTTATGTTTTTAGCCCTTCTGAGGTACTGCTTAAGCAATGGATGAGAGAAAATAGGAGGATCTGTGTTGTAATGAGCAGAGATGGCAGAAGCGTGGATCTTAACGGATGAAACATCTCAGTTAAGTATTGTAGTATCTGAGGAATGTTAGGGAGAAGAGGATCAAGGCTTTGAGCCTGGTTCCAGGCACAGAATCTCTTCCACTTTTCTGAATAAGATTTCCTGGTGCTAGGCCTCCTAGCCTCCAAAATGACATCCATAACAGCTTTAGAGAGAGGTGTTGCCTGTTTGGCTAATGAATCTGCCATGCAGCCAGGGATAAGGTTTTCAGCTGACTGCATGATCCGATTGTTTTGTTGAGTCAGAAGGTGTGGAATTTGAGGCAAAATCCAAGGTGGGCCTTGAGCTAAGTTCTTTAAGACTGGGTACCAATGCTGGCGTGGCCAGTCTGGAGCAATCAGAATCATCTGTGGTTTTTCTTGTCTGGCTTTTAGGAGAACCTTCGAAAGGAGAGGCAGAGGAGGGAAGGCATAAATGTGTAGGCTTTTCCAGCTGAACGAAAGAGCATCCACTTTCCATGCTTGTGTGTGACAAGTCCTTGTGCAGCATTTTTGTAGTTGGCAGTTCAGTGGGGAGGCAAAAAGATCCATGTCCGGGCACCCCCATTTTTGCATTATCATGCTGAAAACTTGTGGATTTAATTTCCACTCGTGAGGATCCATGATGTTTCTGCTTAGGTTGTCTGCCAGAGTATTTTTCTTTCCTGGCAGGAATTGTGCTTGCAGATAAACTTGATAAGTTAGAACTGTGTTCCACAAGGTCATGGCTTGTCTGCATAGGGGGTAAGAATGAGTGCCTCCTTGCTTGTTTATGTACCACATTACTGTGGTGTTGTCTGTCTTTAATAATAATAGTCCTGGATGCAGAAGGTCCTTGAAAGCTGTTAGGGCATTTTGTACAGCCAACATCTCTTTTTGATTGATGTGAAGATGCATTTGGTCTGTGGTCCATTTGCCCTGAATACATTTTCCTGCCATGTGTGCTCCCCAGGCGTAATCCGAAGCATCTGTTGTTAAAGTCTGCCTGGCTGTGGGTAGAGTGAAAGGCTGACCCTTGTTGAGGTGACATGCCTGTGCCCACCATCGAAACTCCTGTTGTAGGTAGGGAATTAGTAGTATTATCGTTTCCAAGCTGTGAGAGTGTTGAGTCCAAACACTTTTTAGGTACCATTGTAATTTCCTCATATGCAGTCTGGCATATGGAATTAGTAGTATGCAGGATGTCATGAATCCCAAGGCCTGCAGAATTTCTCTTGCAGGGAGTTGGGACTTTATTGCCATCAATTGAAAATACTGAGTCAGTTGTCCTTGTTTGTCTGGCGTGAGATAAGCCATCTGGGCCGTTGTATTTAAGCTGGCACCCAGGAATATTATCTCTTGTGAGGGCACTAGTTTTGATTTCTTTTCATTTACTGTGTACCCTAGGCAACTTAACTTTTTTACAAACGCCAGATGCTTTAGAAGAATGTCCTTGCTCTCTGCTTGAATCAGGCAGTCGTCCAGGTATGGATATATTTGAATTCCTTTTTGTCTGCAAAATGCAATTACTGGTGCCAGGCACTTTGTGAAGACCCTGGGCGCAGTAGATAAGCCAAAGGGCAGTGCAGAGAATTGATAGTGCATTGAACCAGCTATGAATCTGAGGTATCTTCTGCAATTTTGTCTGATAGGGACATGCATGTATGCCTCTTTGAGGTCCAAAGTAACAAGCCAAGCTTTCTTGCCCAACATGGGAAGAAGCTGCTGTAGTGTTAACATTCTGAATTTTGGAACATCCAGGTAAGTATTTAGAGTGGAAAGGTCTAGTATGGGTCTCTCCAGGCTTTGTCCTTTCTGGGGACCAGGAAGAGTCTTGAGTAAAATCCTTGTCCTTGTTCCTGCTGTGGTACTTTTTGAATAGCTCTCATGTCCATGAGGGCTGTAATTTGTTTTTGTGCCTCTGCCCATTGATTTTGTGGCAGGTCTGGCATTCCTTTTAGCCTTGGTAAAGTGTGAAAGTGGAACCTGTAACCTTCAGACACAATATTCAGCACCCATTTGTCCTGAGTGATAGTTTGCCAGTTTTGTGAAAAAAGTGCTAGTTTCCCCCCTAAGGGAGCTGCCAACAGGGAAGAGTTTGGCATTGGAAGGGGGAAGTCATTGGGATTGTTTCCTGTAAGGTTGTGACTTGTCCTCACCTCCTTTTGGGGTTGAAGCACCCCACTGTTGTGGTCTGCAAGATCCTTGAGGCTGAGATCTGCCTCTTGGGCATCTGTATCTGCCTCTTTGTAGCCTGTCTGACACTGGAAAGGACCAATTTTTAGTAGGCCAATTTCTGCTAAAGCTTGGTGGCTGTACCTGTAAGAAATCCTTCACTGTTTGCATAGATTTTTCCTTATCTTCCATTTTCTTTAATACCTCCTCTGCTTTAACACCAAATAAAATATCTTGCTGTAAAGGAGCATCCAATAATTTCGCCTTAACATGATCTGGTAAGGTTTGTTCCTTTAACCAAGCATGCCTTCGAATCACAGATCCTGTAACTGCTGCTCTACAAGAAGCTTCTAATGAATCAAAACCACATTGCAAAGTATGCTTTCCCACTTGTTCAGCTACATGCAATAAATCCTGCATTTCCTTAAAATCAGGTTGTTCTGCACTTGTACTCATTTTCTGTTTTAACTGAGACAGCAAATATTGTCGATATTTAAGCATGTGAAACTGGCAGTTTAAAGCCCTCACTGCTAAAGTTGCAGAGGTGTAAACTTTCTTTCCCCATCTGTCTAATGCTCTAGAATCCCTGTCCGAGGGAACTGGAATTTTAGCCGTGGAGGCCTTTACCCCTTTGGGACCCTGGGAAATAGTTTCTGGGTCAGCAGCAGGGTTTTTATAAAGAAATTTGTGAGAGTCAGGGACTCTGTAGTACCTGTCTGGCTTGACTGGAGCAGGGGGTAAAGAATCTGGATTTAAACTGGATTCAGAGAACACATCGTCCACAATATCCAACACTGGCAGAATAGCAAGGGGCCTGTGCTGAGGCAATAAAAGAAAATCTCTGAGCCTTTTCTTGGATTCTGAGTAATCCTGGCCCTCCCAATGGAAATGCTCCCTCATGGTGTGTAAAGTTTCCCCAAAAGAGTAATCCTCAGGAGGAGAGGCTGAAGGAATAGATTCTTCAGCATCAGAGTCCTCATAGGGGGGTAAGGAATATCCCTGGTCTGAAGAGGAGTCAGAATATATAGAAACATGGTCAGAGGAATCATAGTCAGTATCCTGCCTAGGCCTTTTATCAGGAGGGGGATGGGAACCCCTGATCAGAGTAATTAAGTCTTCGGTCATTTTGAGAATCTGCTTTTTAGGCATGGAGGCCTGTCCAGGTGAATGCTGTACTTGCTTCTTTGTCTTTAATGTAGCTTTAGACTTGGCTGTAGATGCAATGGTAAGTTGTGAAGGTCGGAAAACACCCTCAGAATCCGATGCCTGCTCAGCGGCTCCAGACCCATCTGAAGGGTTAGTCTCCGTAGGCCCAACACCTTGAGTATCCAGAGGCCTAGGTAACTCCACGTGGGAGTCAGTCGTGGCCTGCAGCTCTGAGGTAGCGGGTGTCAGGGGCTGTGAAAACACCTCACTGAGAACCGGCGACTGGGCTAGAGGAGGCTTCGTCATCAGTTTTGGGCCTCGGATGCCTGTCCTTATCCTTATGTTTGCGTTTTTTGTGAATTCCGGTCAGTTTTTCCGACGGCATGGTATAATCCTGGTAAGCATGGTAAACCTTCGGCCAAAATAATGGCGAGCAAAATCAAACAGACATTTAATAGTGTGTTTTTTAAATCTAGCACAAAACCGACAACTAGTGACGTTGTGATCTGGGCCTAGGCATGGAATACAATAAGAATGAAAATCCTTATGAGGTATTTGCTTCCCACAAGAAATACAATTATTAACTTTTACTGACATCGGTCTGAGGCAAGAAAAAGTTTCCCCAATGGGGTACTTAGCTTTACTGAAGACTTCGGATCTGAAATCGAATTTGAAATCTCAGGAGTCGGCCGACCGACACTTGCGAACTGCTTTTGCTTTGGGCACCGTGCGGCAAGAAAGACTGAAGAAAATGGTGTCGGCTGCATCTTATAAACCCCTGGTGCACTGACGTCAGGGAAGAAGCGACAGCAACCGAAGCCAGACCAAGACTTTGGAACTCTGGCCGACTGTGGGACCGCCTGATGGCAGGATAACTCCAAGTGTAATAACTGCAGCAGTGAAACACGATGAACATCCAAGAAGTTATCTCCTACATTGAGATCTCCTTTTTAGGACAGAAGGAGGTCTCCTGTCTCCACCATATCCTCCAGGACCCTATCAGATGAGGACATCGAGAGGGTGGTGAAGAGGTGGCTTTCGGACCACTGTTCCTCCTCCGACTGCTACTCTCTGAGCCTATTACGTCAGGTTCCTCTGTCTTCGACTCTTCAGCTCCGGGGATTTAACCTGTTTCCTCAGAGCCAATTACTCTATCCTCGATGGCTCAGTCTGGAGCCGAGGGTTCTGGGAGCCGACGCTCTCGTGTCGACTCAGAGGTGGACAGTCACCCTGGGTTCTCGTCATCACTGAACCTCCCTCTCGGAGCCTCTGTTCTACTCAGCTTGGCTCCCACTTTTGCTTCGGAGCTGTTGCCTCTTGCTAGGAGTCAACCATCTGTCCCCTTGGAGTGGAGGTCTTCTTCGCAGCAAAGGGGAAAGGCTTTTGAGGCGATAGAGAAGGCTTTATCCTCTGCCAAAGCCATTCCTTTGGAACCTGTGTCCCACCAGCAGCAAGCAGCAACCTCTTCCCTCCTGCCACCCCCACAGCATAGGGAACCAGCAGCCCAAGTAGCCCCCATTGGAGGTGCCCCCTCTTCCGAGACCTCCCCAGATTATCCCATTGGAGAGCTCTCTCGGAAGAGGCAATGTAAAAGAAAACATGTCGACACCCGAGGACAAGTCTTTCCTTAGTAAGGGAGTTCCAGTTGATGCTATGGTGGTAGCAGCGGCCACCAAGAAGGAATTGTCTGAGACGTCTTCTAATATCCATCCTCCTAACAAGGAGTCCAGGAAGATGGACAGGTACGGGAAGCGTACTTTTTCTTCAGTGGCATTTACATTAAGATCACTGAATTACCGGACTCATTTTTCTCATCTTCAGAGGGATTCTCCTGAAAGAGCTAGGAGATACCCTCCAGGGTTCAGTAGCTCTGAGTACCATGGTAAGGTTTCTACGCAGCTCTCCACCCTTACTTCCAAAGCCAACTCCTCCATGAGGCTAATCTCATATGCAGCAGATGGAGCGAGTAGGGCAGCCACAGCAGGAATATCCCTCAGGAGACATTCGTGGATGCATCTTTGTAATTTTACGGACTCATTCAAGTCTTCCTTCACTAATGTTCCCTTTGATGGTTCATCTCTTTTTGGACCCCAAGTGAAAGAGACTTTGACTAGGTGTGAGCAGGAAGGGAAAACCTTATCTGCCGTTGGAGTCTGTTTCTCTCTCCCATCCAGACCCTATCCCAAGGGTAACACAGGAGGGAAAATGTGGTTCCGCAAATTCCAAAAAGGCTTTCCTCAGGCACAAGGTCAACCCTCCCCCAGAGGCAGAGGGGGAGGATATAATGGAAGATGCCGCCCTCGTGGCAGAGGAGGTCCACAACATCAGGGAGACAGAGAAGCTTTCTCTGATCATCCCTTCCATCGACCCTGAGGGGTTGCCCAACTGTCCGTCTATGGAGGCAGTCGGGGGTCATATATCACTGTACTCAAGCGCCTGGCTAACTATCACTCAAGATCGTTGGGTACACACAATAATATCCAGAGGTTACCTGATTCCCTTTATTTCCGACCTCCCAACAAACCGGTCTCTTCCAGACGTACCACCCATCCAACTAGACCGTGCAACATCAGCGGTCATCTCATTGCTACAAAAAAAAAAAAAGAGTCATCCAAGAAGTCTCCGCAGAGCAAGTAAGGTCCGGAACTTACTCTCGATTCGTTTAGGTTCCAAAAAAGACAGGGGACTGGAGATCAATTCTAGATCTCAGCAGGCTCAACAAGCATGTAAAAAATCAAAGTTCCAAATGGTCACTTTGCAGTCAATATTTCCCTTTATCGGGAAAGACAACTGGATGTGCTCAATCAATCTCCAGGATGTGTGCTACCACATCAAAATGGGCAGGCGCTCCAGGAGACACTTACGCTTCCGTCTGGGAGCCAGTCATTTTCAGTTCAGAACACTGCCCTTTGGCCTCACTACAGCCCCCAGAGTGTTTACCAAATCCATGGCAGTGGTAATGGCTCACTTGAGACATCAAGGATTCCAGCTGTTTCCGTACCTAGACGACTGGCTCCTCACTGCTACCACCAAGAACCAACTCATAAGGACCAGGGATGAGACTCTATCCTTGTGCACCAGTCTAGGCATCACTGTCAACTTGCAAAAGTCATTCTTATCTCCCTCGCAGCATATTGCATATGTAGGCTAAGAAAGACACAACCACCATGTCAGTAAAACTAACACAGTAAAGAGTGGAAACTCTAAGCAGTCAGGTCAGATCTTTACGAAACAAAGAGTCCAGGCCAGAGTAGTCCTTCAAGTCCTAGGGACTATGGCTTCTGCCATCCTATTAGTTCCTCTTGCTCACCTACATATGAGGATTCTCCAATGGATGCTATTTGCACAATGGTCGATGCAAGACCTTCCACTGTCTTACTAGATATTAATAACAAATGCATGCAAAAAGGATCTGACATGGTAGTTACACACAAAACAACTTGTCCTAGGTCGTCCACTTGTTCCTCCCCAAGAGAAGGCAGTTTTGACCACGGACACTTCCCAGATAGGGTGAGGGGCATTGTCTGGGAATGACAGTCCAAGGTACTTGGCAGAACCATAAGAACCACTTGCACATCAATGTTCTGGAGATGACAGCGGTGCTATATGCGTTGCAAGCACTTCACAGCTCCCTTCCCACTGTCTGTCGTGTGGTACATAAACAAGCAAGGGGGAACAAAGTCTTACCCGCTTTGCTGAGAGGCCTTAATAGTTTGGAAATGGGTGATGGATACTCAAGGCTTCCTGATAGCAATGCATATCCTGGGGAAATCCAACGTAATAGTGGACAAACTCAGCAGAGCAATTCTGATGCTTCACGAGTGGTCCCTGAATCCAACAGTTGCAAAAGAGATCTTTCACAGATGGGACCAGCCTTGCTGTGATCTATTTGCCACTCACCTGAACACCAAATGCAGCAGCTACTTTGCCCTCATTCCCCATCTTGGGATGTCATCCAGGGATGCTCTAGTTCACAATTGGCCCCTGGGACTTCTTTATGCCTTTCCTCCTTTTCCACTCATCCCCAAAGTAATACAGAAAGCACGACAATTGAGGAGTTCCTTGATCCTCATTGCTCCTTACTGGCCTCGACAAGTTTGGTTTCCTTTCCTGTGGCCGTACCTCTTGGAGGAACCATGGATTCTGGACTCCTCTCCAGATCTCCTGATTCATCAATCGGGACAGTTCCATCCCTCCATCCACACCCTCAAATCGAGAGTATGGCCGCTCCAATTCCACGAAGAGCCAGGTGTATTCCCTTATCCCCAGTGGTCAAACACATCCTAGTTTCATCCCATAAACCTTCCACTCAAACTATATTCTAGTAAATGGAAAAGGTTTTCCCTATGGGCTACGAATCGGGGCTTGGATCCGTATACGGCTCCTTTAGAACCCATTTTATCCTTCCTAACAACAATTTTTCATGAAGGAGTGGCAGCCGCTACAGTTAGAGTTCAATTAGCTGCCATTTCCAATTTCCATTTTGGTTTCATGGGAAATCCAATCATGCAGCACTCCCTGTGTAAAACATTCTTAAAAGGAGTTCTTCTTAGGCCCCCCCAATAAAACAACCATTAGAACCCTGGGACTTAAACTTAGTGCTCTCATCTTTGATGTCTGCACCCTTTGAGCCATCCTCGTCGTCAGACTTAAAATTATCATGGAAAACTTTGTTCTTGGTAGCCATAACATCTGCTAGGAGAGTTTCAGAACTTCAAGCTCTAACTATTCGACCTCCTTACATTATCTTTCACAAGGACAAACCCTTCCTTTCTTCCTAAAGTATGCTCAGAGCACATTCTGAATACTACCACTGAGCTACCTGTGTTTTTTCCAAACCACTCTAATAAATCAGAGTATAGACTACACCAGCTAGATGTCCACAGGATACTCAGGTTTTTATATACACAGGACTAAAGAATTCAGGAAATCTGATCAACTTTTTGTTTCCTTTTCTGACAAAAGGAAAGGCTTGCCTGTTTCTAAAATTACTCTTTCGAAATGGCTTTCGGATTGCATATCCTTTGCTTATCAACAAGCTGGTAAACAATTACCTGTCAAAGTTAAAGGTCACTCTACTAGGGCTGTAGCTACTTCATGTGCCTTTAGATCTAGGCTCCCAACTGATACTATCTGTGCAGCAGCTACTTGGGCAAGACCACAGATGCTTGTCACTCATTACAAATTGGATTTGGCCTCCCGGGACAGGTCATCCTTTGGGTCCACTGTGCTGAAGAGTCTCTTCGCTTGAGCCACCCTGGATAAAGGTGCTAGGGACACTGTCCCATCCAGCAAGAATTACGGCAAGATAGGACTACATAACAAAGAAGTTACGTACTTACCATAACGTTCCATGTTTGTAGTCCATCTCGCCTATATTCTTGCATCCCTCCCTCCAACCCCCTTCCTGTTTCTGGGGGATTTGGTGGACCTTTTTGGTGCTGTCTGACATTGTTCTTTTATTGTTCACCTGGAATGGATTATATTTCTATCCTTTGCTGTATTTATACAGCTTCTTTCTTATTCTTACCTGATAGGTATTTATTGCTTTCTTGCAAACTAGATCTGGGGAATTGCCGTGAGGCACCATGGGATAGGGGCTAGCCTCGAGCCAGTAAAAGCTCTCTAGCTTTAGTATCGGCTCCGAACCCATCCAGCAAGAATATAGGCGAGATGTACTACAAACATGGAACATTATGGCAAGTATATAACTTCTTTTTTGTTTCTCCTGTGCCTAAATTTCAGAGAAACTCCCCTGCTACGTCTGCCTTTGTAGGCAATCACGTCACTCTACTAAAGGTAAGAAGAGTGGCGAACGGACTCTTCCTGCTAAGGCTACTCTATTTTCAGGGAAACTGAAGGCTTACTTTCTGGACAAACAAGATGCCGTGTGACTGTCCATCCCTTCCCAGGCACATTCTTCTTTCTCTTTGCCTTTCTCGCTCTCTTCCGGTTTGGCTTTAGATCACTCAAGGTTGTTGGGTTCTGACTATCATTCATCAAGGGTACTTCATGGTGTGGAAATCCTTTCCTCCATTTATGGGCATTCCTTAGCCTCCTTGGGAACGGTTCTCTATTAGAACCGTGAAGGTCCACTTACCCGAATACGTAAATGCCAACATGTATTCATCGAACCGCGAAAAAGCTGATCGTCCTGAAGCGCGAAATCCGAAATGTCGCATTGTCATGGTTGGCCTTTCTGCGGTATAGCTCCGTAAGGTAAGTGTGCGATAGTTACGGACCTTAGGGTTAAGGTGCGGGTTAAGTGCATAGATGGTAATGTATGTGAGGTTTAGTGTAGGGTTAGAGGTAGGGTTTTGTTAAGTGTATGTGTGTGGATTATTTATTTCGTTTGGGTATAGCTTCTTAAGGTAAGTGTGCGATAGTTACGGACCTTAGGGTTAGGGTGCAGGTTAAGGTAAGTGCATACATGGTGGTATATGCAAGATTTAGTTTAGGGTGAGAAGTAGGGTTTAGTTTAGTGTATATATGTGGTTTATTTATTTTGTTTGGGTAGGTGGTATGTAGCGGGCAGTGGGGTTGGACAACTATGACGGTTTGAGTTTTTGAATTTCGCGGTTTAGGGCATTCGGTGTATTAGGGTTCGTATATGTGTCGGTGTTTATGTATTCGGTTAATAGGACTTTCGTGGTTTTAATATAGACTCCTTGGGAACATCTTCCCTTTTTACTACATGTTCTTCAAGATGTCTTGTCTCAGGGTACTATTCCAGAGGTGCCGGTGTCCGAAAGGGGGAAAGGGTTCTACTCATGACTGTTTCTACTGCCCAGAAAAGAGGGGACTTTCTAGACCTCTCTCATCTAAACACTTTTCTAAAGGTACCTTCCTTTCAGATGTCCTTCAGATTCTGTTTCCTCTCTAGCTCCCTCGTGCCTGTATGGTGTCTCTGAATATCACGGATGCTTATCTCCATATTCTGATCCATCCTCTTTTCAGGAAGTTTTTGCATTTCTTTGTTGCTTCTGGGCATTTTCATTTCTCAGCTTTACTCTTTGGCCTTTCTACTGCCCCAAGGGTGTTCATCAAATGCCTTTGCTTCTGTGATTGCCTTTTGCAGACTTAAAGGATTCCAAATATTTCCTTACTTGGATGAACTGTTAATTCAGGCGTCATCTCCAGAGAGGCTTTTGCAAAATCTTCATTTTGCCATCTCTCTTCAGAGCCCGGGGTTCACTATAAATATCAAAAAGTCTGCTCTGACTCCTTCTAAAAGTCATGCTTTTCTGGGTTGTAGGATTCAGATAGTGTCAGTGCTTGCATGACTGCCCCCTCCAAAGGCTTTGACTCTCATTTCTTTCTTTCACACTCTTCTTCCTCTGGCTTCCATTACCCCACAGAGTTTGAGAGTTCTGTTTTTCATGGCATCCACCATTCTGATGTTCCCTTTGGCCAAACTTCATACGAGAAAGTTTCAGTGGTTTCTGAAAAAAGTGTGGCTTCAACATGCTCATCCTCTAGAATTTGTAGTTTGCCTTCTTCCTTGCCTCAGACAGGGACTTATCTGGTGGATTCAGCAGTTGTCTTTGAATCTAGGGATCGCTTTTCATCCCCCTCTTCCCTCTCAGGAATTCTTCACGGACACCTCAGGCATGAGATGGAGGTGACTTTTGGCTCCCTAAATGTACAGGGGGTGTGGTCGCCTTGTGAGAAGAAGAAGCAGTTTTTTTTTTAAGATTTCCTATCTCTTTGTGCATCAGGACCATGATAATTCTTTCCATGACCTTGCATGTAAGATTAGAAAAGCTTATGGGTCTGTAGTTCCCTGGGTCAGTTGATGGACCACCTTTGTGTAGTAGAATGACAGTTGCAGTCCTCCACACCCTAGGGATGAAGCCTGTCTGGGGCTTTGGTGGAACACAGATTCTAGTAGGCCTGACAGGTCATGTTTAAAGCTATTTCGAAGGCATCCATGGATATTACAGGCTCATTGATGCAGTGTTTTTATATGTGTAGAGTGCCATGAGGACATGTTCTTTAATGATAGTTCTAAGAGAAATTGTAGTGGGTATTTCCTGGAGAGTAACTGATCATCTCAGAGCCATATGGATTTTGTCTTCTGTTCCTACCTTATTGTACTTGTTCACAGTTTTGAGTAAAGTTACTGTTCACTACTCTTTTATCTTGGAATTTGTTAACTACTTTAGCCAATTAAATGTTTCTGTCAAGACTTTTGTCTTTATTCCACAAGGTTAATGTTACCCAAGGAGTAAACACCCCGCACACCAAACACAGTTCAGTAACAAATACAATAATACCAAGGTGTCGGGATGAACAAAGGCTGTAACTGTAAAAAGTCATTCACTGAGAGCCAATATCTTCCTTAAAACCTCACATTATTCAAATAACAGGAACAGTGGTAAGCGCTTTCACCTTGATAGGGCTTCTTCAGACCATATACAAACAAGCACAGCTATACATAGTTATAAATAGAAAAGGGTGCCAAAAAAACATTATTAATTAAAGTGACAACTTACTACATATATCATAAATAGTACATTCATACAGCCATATACCAGTTCATTAAAAACATCGTATGTATCTAAAAGCAGTATAAAAACTTCACCGATGTCTCATAACCCCCCCCCCCCCCAAAAAAAAATGTACATCATCTATTAAAGTATAGACATATTCTCTTGTATGTGAACCCAGTGCCTAGGGATACTATAAAAAGGGCAGAAGAGAAAGAAGAAAGGGCAAAAAAGAAAGAAAATAAATTTGCTATCTCAGCCCTCTAGATTTAAGAAAGGGCTTGAGTGGCATCTTATCATTCAAACCAAGGATTGTATCAGCCCTCAACCTAATGATCCATTTTGCTTCTTGCTTCTCACTTCTATTCCTTATATCCCCTCCTCTAAAACTACAGGGGATAACTTCCATGACTCTGAAACTAAATTCATGAGTTTTTATACTGCTTTTAGATACATATGATGTTTTTAATGAACTGATATATCGATGTATGAATGTGCTATTTATGATATATATAGTAAGTTGTCACTTTAATTAATAGACTGTTTTTTTGGCGCCTTTTTCTATTTATAATGATGTATAGCTGTGCTTGTTTGTATATGGTCTGAAGAAGCCCTATCAGGGTGAAAGCGCTTACCACTGTTCCTGTTATTCGAATAAAGTGAGGTTTTAAGGAAGATATGGGCTCTCAGTGAATGACTTTTTACAGTTACAATTTTTGTCTTTATACTTACAGACTAAGAGGTATGCCTTCAGTTAAAACTGAAATGTCATGAAATTACAACAAATGAATGTTTATTTATTTATTTTTTTCATGTGTATTCATATTGACTAGGCAGTCATTTTTTTCTAATTAGAACTAGCCAGCACAATTTATACATACATACATACATACTTAAATAAGTAAACAGAGACACGCATTCCATGTGAAATTGTCATTTCATTTATTTTACAAAATAAACAAACACAGCAGACACAGGTCTCATGTGAAGTCATGGCTTTGTTTGACTATTTTGCAACTAATGACATATCTAGGCATATAAAGTAACAGTTGTACAGTGAAACAGTGTAAATGGCAACTGAGAGCAAATGTGATACTTTGATGTAAAAAGACAATTTGCTGATCAGTCACAAAAATGAAAGACGTCTGTAATATACACTCATTAGTTTAAAGAATACCATTGCCCATAAAACTAAATATAAATGGAGGCATCCCTGTATATGTCACATAGCAAGTTTATTAAACAGCTTACTTATATTTACACATTGTACATACATAAAAATATTTTAGGTATGGGCAATAATGCCTTTCTAGCTTGCAAGTGTACCAGAACAGTCATTTCAAAATAAGTGAAGATGACAGTCTTAAAAAAATTCTAAAATAATGTTTCCTTTAATATAATTAGAAATGTTATTCCATGTGTCAGCTACTCTTTCAGAGAACAAGTTATTACATTTCTCATTCCTATGTCATCTCCTACACAGATTAACTGATGATTCTCTACTATTCTTTGTTAACTGCACATTTCTAGAGGTAGTTGTCTCTAACTACTCTCTACTTAAGGTCTCCAATTAAATATTAATAGGATATGGAGTAAAAAGTTAAAATATTTTAATTGTTTCTAGTACCTTAAACTTTCACATCCGTGAAGGCCCTTGGCATATTTTCGCTGTGCTCTTTCCAATTTACTCATGCTAATTTTATTATAAGGTTTCTAAATTATTATTCCATACTCTAATTTGGATTTAGTGCAACTTACAATCCATAATTTCATCATTTCTGATTTCCTAGACTTTATAAATCTTTTTTTTACAGCTTACAGACTTACAGATATGGAGCATCTCGGGTACGGCAGGGTCTGATATTGCCTTGTCGGCGAGACACAAATCACCTCTGAGAAATCTGTATGATACCGAATAAAGTGCTACTGACTTGAGCCTGTCCACATAGGACTGGTTTTGGAGGCCATGGATTCTCTTTGTGAGGTATTTCTGTGGCCTTTCCAGTTGGTGCAGGTGTTTGGAGAGGTACATAGCAAGCAGGGTGTTATACTCAATTATAGGTCTAATGAGGGAGGAATACAGACAGGTAAAAACCTCCTTTTTTCTTGATGCACTTCCTTTACCTATGAGATGGGGATGTCGAAAGGGCCTTTGGGGGGGTGATGAGGGTGAAGTTTGCATTGAACTTATCAGCTAGCAGGTTGGCTAAGTCAGAAAGATTGGTGTAAGTGGTACCACTAAGTGCTAATTCGGAACAAACTTGGGCTTTGCCTTGGAGGTCCCTGACGTAACTGAAGAAAGACTTGTGGCTTCCCTTTGTTTCAGAGGCTAGTTTCAACTCATAACTGGCTTTGGAGTTTTTCAGTAGTGATCTAATTTGCTTGTTGTGGAGGAGGAGAGGGGTTTTCTGATTTGGAATTTGTTCCTTTTTAGCCTTGGACAACAGTTTCTTCCTTTTGTTGTAAAGTCCGTTGATAGAGGATGTCCACCAGACAGGTTTGTGTTTCCCTGAGGAGCAGGATTTTGTTCTGTTGGGTATGGCTGCGTCTATGCAGTTGTACAGGTGCTTGTATAGTGCACTGGTGTACTGTTCAGCATAGCTGTCTGCATCTTCTGAGGGGGCGGTGGTGTGAAGCTGCTGATACCCTCCCTTAGAAAGTTGTAGTTAGCTTTTGAGAATTTTTTTAGCCTGGTTATGACTGGGGAGGGGTTGGGTGGGATAGAAACTTTGAATGAGCTAGACCGATGATCTGATCTCACCAGGGAAGAACGTACTATGGGAGTGTTGCAGTGGTCTCCCATGATGGTGAGAACAAAGTCCAGTATGTTATCTCCCCTTGTGGGGGATGAGACCAGCTGGTCTAGTGCTTTAGACCTGATGAAGTCAAGGAATCATTGGGTGACTGCATTAGTGCAGGAATAGTTCACCCAGTCTATGGTGGGTTAGTTGAAGTCACCATGGATCAGGGTGTTAGGGTGTACCCTGATGGAGTCAAGTAGGTCCAGGTAGGAGGAGTGGGTATTCTGAGACATGGAGGGGGGGTCTATAGCTTGCTATAACTTGGATGGGTGTCTTGCCAACTGTCAGTTGCACCTGGAGTAATTCCAGTGCATCATGCTGGAAACCAGTCTGAGGTGTGCCTGTCCTTAAGAGACTCCACCAGCCTTAGTCCTTCCGACCTCATTTGTGGTTGAAAGGTGTGGAATGAGGTACAGCCTGGTAAGGCAAAGGTGCCCTCCAGAGCCCTGAACCAAGTTTCCGTGACTGCACAGACATCTGCATCTTCCAGTTTGAGGAGAGCCTCCAGTGAGTGTATTTTCATATTAAGGCCTCTAGTACTTAGCAGCATGACCTTCAATTTGCTTTTTGACAGATCTTTTATGTTGGAAGATGCGTCTTTGGGACAAACCATAACAAAGGCACAATGGGGAAGGCAACAGCCTTGGGCAAGATCCACAAACCCAGGGGTGACAGGAGGCCATCTCTGGCAAAGCATCGAGGCCTGCCAGCCATGTCATCCCAGGCAGGCAGATACTGGGTCTCCTTAGAAAGACACCAGAAATTAAGCCAATTGTTGAAGTCAATAATTTTTTGTTGGTATTGTGGTATCATTCTTGGTGGATGCTGCTTAAGACTAAGGTCATACCTGCCTGAAGTACATAATCTGAGAGCTCAATCATGTCTCTCTTCATATAGTCAAGGGAGCTACATCTCAAGTCATTCACACCAACATGGACAATGACAGAGTCATACTTGTACTTGTTGTGGAGAGACTT
Organism: Protopterus annectens; assembly: GCF_019279795.1. Lineage (NCBI taxonomy): Eukaryota > Metazoa > Chordata > Ceratodontiformes > Protopteridae > Protopterus > Protopterus annectens. The sequence goes on from NC_056737.1 coordinate 831,647,345, forward strand.
AAGTGCGTGCGTGATGTGGTGGATTACATCACCTGACAAACAGCTGACCATGACCTTCTCCTTGTTGAGCCTGGTGAGGGGGGACATTAGTGTGTCTCACTACAGAATCGCCAATGACTAGTATGTTTGGTTTATTGTTATGCCTTATGGGCTGCGTTGGTTTATTGTTATGCCTAAAAGGCTGTGTTTGAGAGACACTGGTGTGTTGACTACTGTGTGTGATGTGATTGCTGTTGTGTGTGGAATGTTTGTGACTGTGTTTTGGAGGTCTCTGTTGTTTTAAGTTAAGTTTTTGTTGAGGACCCTGCATAGGTGGGTTTGTGACTCTGTGATGTGAGTGGTGTGGTGTTTGTGCTGGCAATCTCATCTTTGTTAGGAGTACTGACTGTGGTGTGAGAGAGCATGGATTCCAGCTTACTGATGTAGATGCATCTCTCGCAAGTAGAGGAATTATGTGCTGGGAGAAGGGGACTGTCTGTGGACATGTGGCAGTTGCTACACTGTCTCAGTATGCCCATGTCGACCAGACTAGCAGGTGAAACTGATTGTAATTGTCCGGTTCCCCTTGCCGCCAGTCCTGAGCAATCAACTCATACCTTAATGACCTGCTGAATAACAAATACAATGATGCTGTAAGTTCATGCTGAAGTGTTCTCAGGTCATTGTTACTAATTCTATTTCATCCCTGTACTTTGTGTCCAATGTGCATATTTAATTTTCAATATAAATTTAATTTAATTTCAGTATCTGAAGTGAACGGGATATTATTTGCACAATTTGTCACCACCTTTGTGCACCCAAAACTGTTTTGAATAAGATTTTGTAAATATATTTATAACCTGTTATGTTGCAGAATACATTTTACAATGTACACAGTTCGTTAGTTTGTATGTTTTCAGTCCTACCATAGCATGTGTGTGTGTGTATGTACGTATATAAAAAGTGTACACACCCCTGTAACTTCTACAATTCAGTTGAAAAACAAACAGATCTGTTAGGGGAAAAATATAAAGAATAAAAATGTACAATAAGCTGGTTGTATAAGTGTGCAGACCATTAAACTGGTACTTTGTTGAAGCACCTTTTGATTTAATTACAGCATTCAGTGTTCTTGGGTAGGAGTCTATCAGCATGGCACATCTTTGATTTGGCAATATTTGCCCACTCTTCTTTGCAAAAGCACTCCAAATCTGTCAGATTGCTAGAGCATCTCTTGTACACAGCCCTCTTCAGGTCACCCCACAGATTTTCTATTGGATTTAGGTCTGGGCTCTGGCTGGGCCTTTCTAAAACTTTAATTTTCTTCTGGTGAATGCATTCTTTTGTTGATTTGAAGGTATACTTCGGGTCATTGTTGTGTTGAAAGTTGAAATTCCTCTTCATCTTCCTATCAGACATCTGAAAGTTTTGGGATAAAAGTGACTGGTATTTGGAACTGTTCATAATTCCCTCCACCTTGGCTAAAGCCCCAGTTCCAGCTGAAGAAAAGCAACCTCTAAGCATATTACTGCCACCACCACGGTTCACTGTGGGGATGGTGTTCTTTTGGTGATGCAAAGTGTTGTTTTTGCGCCAAATGTACCTTTTGGAATTGTCGCCAAAAAGTTCAACCTTAAGTCTCATCAGACCGTAACACATTTTCCCACATGCTCTTGGTAGATTTGCTGTATTGTTTTGCACATTTTAGCCGGGCCTGGATGCTTTTCTGTGTAAGAAAAGGCTTCCATCTTTCAACCCTACCCCAAAGTCCAGACATGGCGAATATGGGAGATTGTTGTTACATGTAGTACAGAACCAGTACTTGCCAGAAATTCCTGCAGCTCCTTCAGTGTTGCTGTAGGTCTCTTGGCAGCCTCCCTGACCAGTTTTCGTCTAGTCTTTTTAACAATTTTGGAGGGATGTCCAGTTCTTTGCAACTTCATTATTGTCCCATATTTTCTCCACTTTTTGATGACTGTCTTCACTGTGCTACATGGTACATTCAATGCTGTGATAATTTTTTTGTACCCTTCTCCTGACTGATATCTTTCAACAATGAGATCCCTTTGATGCTTGTAAGCTCTGTGTGAACCATGGTTTTTGCTGTAGCAATCAACTGAGTAAATGTCAGGAAACCCCTACTAGGACAGCTGAACTTTATTTGGGGTTAATAAGAGTCTCTTTACTTGATGGCAGGTGTGTACCCAAGAAGACTGAATGTTGTAATTAAATCAAAAGGTGCTTCAACAAAGTATTAAAGGGTGTGCACACTTATGCAACCAGCTTACTGTATGTTTTTTATTGTTAATATTTTTCCCCTAACAGGTTTGTCTTTCAATTGAATTGCACAGGTTATAGGTCACATTAAAGATAGGAAAAGTTTTAAAATGATTTATTGTGGTCTCATTTTTATATCACAAAAACCTGGGATTTTAACCGGGCTGTGTACACGTTTTATATCCACTGTATATAAAAAATGATTTTTTGTCATGTGTAACGTCTTTATATGCATTTTTTTCAAAATGTTTCTGATCTAGTCTCCCACGGTCTGTCCAGTTTTATTTTGGTCTTTAGAGTTATGGTTCTAGTTTGCCCTCACTTCCATTTCTTACGTAGTACAGTATACATCTATTTGTTTCATTTTTTATTAAAATACACAACTATATATTTGTTTACAGGTACTATGTAATCTGTGTACATTGCTGGTACTCTTACAGGAATAAAACACAGTAGGTGGGTAGTCAGAAATTAAAATAGCACACTGTGTAAAGCTAAACTTTGCAGCAAGTGTTATCATGCAGGGCATATCCAATTCAGATATATCAGTAGCACAGTCATGGGAGTATGAAAATGTGTGTGGTCATTACTATATACTATCATAAGCACTACATTTGTGGATGATCATGAAAATACTTTATTTTGGTATATGCGAATATGGATGTCAGTGTCAACCATGTCTGTTAATTATAATATGTATACATTTGTAAAAAAATTGCATATGTGCATGCATCACACAGACTTATGCATGTACACTACTCAGGCAAAAAAGCGTAAAGATTTGCATATGTACATGCATGTGTACACGTGTACAAATTTGTATGTATATGTATCTAATTATACATTGAGATATGTATGTTACTATGCGGGTCCAAAGGGAGTCACAAATTATGTTTTATATTTGCCATTACTATTTTGTATGATGTAGGTGGCGATAGTGATAATTACCAATGAGTTTGTTCGATGTTTTGTATTTTGAACAAATTTGTGGATGATTATTCACTGTGTATATGTTCGTGTGCGTCTATCTCAGAACATGTTATTGATTAGAGGTAGTTACACAAAAATGGGTGTGGATAACAGAGTGGAAAACAAGGACAGTACAGTAATGTGATGCAGGCTACTCAGCACCCAGATGTACTAAAAGTATAATTCCACATTGTAGGATAACAGCAAAACTGTTTGTGTTGTTGGAAAAGTGAATCGACAGAAAACTATGTATACAGTGTATGAATGTTGTACTACCTGGCATAATATTACTGTATTCCATAAGTCACTATGGCTACGTTACCCTTTAATGTTTAATTACTCCTCAGCATTATGTCAGACATTTGCAAAGAACTAAATGTGACATCACATGTATACTGTTGTGGACATTTGACAAGGTGATGGCAATCCTATACTTGGACTGACACCCCACATCCTTGTTTTCATTTATGCACTGAGGTATGGAGTGTAGCACTGTAGGGCTTGTCATCAAAGCAAAGCAATGAGAGCAATCACCAGAGGGGACATAATGAGTGGGAACACTGTTCTGTCACTGGAATGAAATCTGCAGTCTAGTTGTCAAGACAATGCATTTTGTGTGAGCAGACTATTTCTCATTCAGGGGCTTGGGAGTGCTTGTATGGTTTGTTCATCCAGAAGTGTACTGGCAGGCCTTATGTAAATGATGTTGCTCATTCATGTCATGCTAAGTCTTCCAGGATGACAGTACTGCATATCTGTTTTTATATTTTGTCACTTCTCTGAACTACACAACCTGTGTTATGTGATGCTATCATCTCACAGATGTACAAAACTGGTTAACAGATTTGTGAACATCATTCATAAATCTGGTCAAGGATACTGGTTTGCTAACATGTGGTGATGCCAAAATGAAAGAAGTGTACACATTTAGGTTCAAAGACTCATGGGTTAACAGCAGGCTATTGATCCAGAGGAGCATAAGTAGTCTAGTCACAACATCCCATGCTGAAAGTACCCAGTGGCATGACTAATTTATATCTAGTTTTAGGCCCCATTCAATGACAGCTTCAGGGACCAGACCTGGGCTGTATTTATGACTGTCCATTCATGCATCCAGGTTATGGTTAAAGAGGGTCAGGGAGCTCCTTTGCTTTACATCCAAAGGAAGTCTATTCTGTTAACGGGATTTTCTAGGATATATAGCTGTCTTCCCAGCAGGGCTTATTTAGCTTATGGTAGAAAATGACTTATCTTGAGCAGGGGTTTACTAGTTCTGCAGATGTGCAGCAGGTGACAGAGGACCGGGTACTTTGAGGATATGTAGGTTAGACAGAGATTACCTCTCTGGAGTGTATAGGAAAACAGAAAAAAGACAAAGTGCATTAAGGCTGTCTGGATAGTTCAAGAAAGACATGCACTTGATTATTATAATGAGAAAACAATGCAGTCTCTAAAGGTCATGTGCTTAGAGAAGTACATACCATAGGGGACATTGTATTCTATTAATCACCTCGGTGATTAGGTAAAAGGATTTTCCTAACAATAATGGATACATTATTTCCTTACTCCTACAGCCAGAACTACCATTGCCCACACCCACCTCATCTCTACTCTCTTGTATGCATCACCTTTATATACTAACCTATCCAAAACTAACCTGAATAAATTATCTACCGCCTATAATAGTATAGTCCGTTTTGCTACCAGCTCCCCTTTTAGAACTCACCACTGCTTCAACCTAAAACAACTTGGTTGGCTTGAATTGCACAATTAACTCTTATCTCAGCAACTTATTATAACACAAAAAATCCTTTACTTTCCTGAAAAAACACCAATCCTTACCAAACTTATCAGTCCCTATAAAAATCTTTCTAACCTGCGCTCATCTCACAAACTTCTAGTATCCACACATAAATCCAATAATAAAGCAGGAGACTCACTTTTCTCCTATGTAGTAGGGAAATGCTGGAACCAACTCCCAACAGACCTCACTACAATCTCCTCTTCCTCACTCTTCAAAAAGAAGCTAAAACTTTATCTTACAAACCACTGGCTCTGTCCATGCAGCAACCCTGACTAAAAATCTCCCTTCCTGCATATTACTAGATTACTCTTCCTAAATTATTTCACATTGTGCTATTCTGATTCTATAAGCCACATAACCTGCAAATTTGAACTACTTCTCCCAGCTTCATTACCTCTCCTTCCTACCTTATTCTTAGCAAACCTCTTTGTATTTCCTCTCCCCTTTTTTCTTTCTGTCTCATTGTACCATCACTAATTCCCCTCTCTATTCCTTGTACTAACAAAAAAAAAAAAAAAAAAAAATTGTTGTGGATTTAATGGGATGAGATTTTTTATTGTGAATTTAACTGTTGTTGTATTCTAATTATTTTATCTGTTATTGTTAACATAACCAAAGAATTTTGGATTTTCTTCATGATCACAAGTGCCCTCTAACTTTGATTTGTATTAAATCGTTTGTCATTTTTTGGAGCTTTTCTCCCCGGGCCTCCACTGAAAATGGACTTATATCCAGATAGACTAGCCCGGTCAACAAATGTTAAATAAATAATAATAACAATCAACGGATACCTAATTGTCAGTGAAAGTACTCGGGTCCCTAATGACTGAGCCAGTTTTGGCTAAAGACATAGTGCTAGTGCTGCATTTCTTGGCATGCAGTTTTAGACTGTGCTCCAGGCACAACTTACTGCTGCATGCTAGTCCCTCCTGAAAAATCTGGAAGTCAGATGGTGAAGCAGTGACAGCTCCAAACTTGGTCAGCTACAAATTCTTGATATCAACCTTAACACTGTAAAAGTAACTGAAAGACAAGTGGTGCTGGAATTAATCACTGGGGGATACTACAGGTAAATACTCTTTTCAAAGAGAGCATGCCTCCCAAATAATAGGGTTGGCTATGCCATTTAGCCAATTTGCTATCTATGAGGTACCATATGAGTTTACAATTACAGTAGTAACCTTGATGTGCACTTCTAAAACAGGTAAGCGCACTGCATACATGGCTTCTTTAAAAGGTTGACAGCAACCTCTCTTTTGACCACCACATTGTCACTGTGGTCAGAAAGTCCTTCTATGTGGCACATCCCATTACTAAGGGTTTTGCATCCAGGAAGAAAGAGGTCATTGTCTCCCTCTACTCTTCCCTCATTAGGCCAATTATTGAGTACAATGCCCCATTTGGCATGTACCTCATTAGACACCTGCAACAACTGGAGGAGCCGCAAAAGTACCTCACAAAGAGGATCCTAGGCCTTAAACACTTGTCCTATATGGACAGACTCAAAAAACTCCAACCATTCTCAGTCTCATGTCGCCTACTTAGAGGCGATCTCTGCTTGACTTACAAAGCCATGTCTGACCTAGCTCTATTAGAAATGCTACATCTAAAGAAATCCCAATCCCTCCGCATCACACGCTCCAGAGACCTCAACCTCATTACCACAATCAACAGAACATGCTGGAGGGGCAGGTTCATAACCCAGGTACTGCCTGTGCTATGGAATAGACTTCCCATACATGTCAAGCAGAGCACCTCACTGGCCCTCTTCAACAGGAATCTTGAGGAGTGGATGGGAAATAGAAAATTCACCCGGGGATCACTCCAGTGGCTCTACTTGACAGAGGCACTGGGAACTAAGGTCGGGTGGCACGATGCCAGGGTAATCCTATGGGTTAGGCTTGTAAAGGCTCCAGGGCCATTAGCCTAGTACATATCTATGAACCTACAATCCTGTATTATCAGATATGTAGCATATGCAGAATTTATAGATACTCAAGAATTCCTTGAAATGCAAGTCTGTCAGTAATACATGTAGAGGCTGTTGTTTTCAAACCACATGAATATAAACATAGAGTATGTGCTACATACATATATGCATGCACAGAAAAAATAACTACTATAACTTGTCAAAAAATAGAGTCATCAGTGGCATCAAATGTTGGTTGCAGCGCTTAATTTTTACTGCTTTAGTAAAAAAAATACCCCTGTAATTACCTACTGTAATATACAAGGAATGGTTCTGAAAAGAATATGGGAAATGTATAGACTGCATTTGCTTCAACTTTCAAATGCTTATCAGTGTAAACTAACTACTTCAGTCAGGCATTCCAGAAGGATGTGAAAGTTCAAAACATTTTACCACAATGAATGGTAGAAAAAAGGTGATTTAAGAAATTCAGTGGTATGGAATCACAATTAGACAAAAAGTTAGTGTGATTTCTAAACAACATACAGCATCAGCTAATGAAAAAATACTTTTAGAAGAGTGATTATATTCAGTAACAAAGCTGCACGATATTTTTAGACAAAAGATGCAAAATATTTTATTATTTTAGAATATTAGGATATTTGCTACTCAGTGGGTTTCTTTACAAGGCACAACTTTCCAAAGCAATGTTGTGCTGTAATACGAGGCAAAATCTGTATGAGTATAAAAGTGCACCTACATGAACAGACACACACACACACACACGCACACACGCGCACACACAAACAAGCAACACTAATAACAGACTATATTAAAAATAATTCCCAGTGGAGGGAAAAAGATTTGTAGCAACAAGCATACAACAAAAATAATATTGCCTAGGCTTGAATAATTATTAGCCATAGTTTTGCAAAAACAAATACATAGTAAAGTAGCTATCACTTCATTGCTAAACAGGCTCCAGGTCTGTGTGACAAAATAGCATATCTAGGTGTGTAAAATCCAGTCAGTCAGCTAATCTAATTGCTCATGAGTTGGGGAAGGAAAAGACAAAAAGACAGACTTCAACTGTAAGCTTTTAGCACTTTAACAACCTCCACTGAGAGTTTGTGATATCTGACCTGCAGTATGCTAAAAAGGCTCTATGAAAACGTTGCCTTAAGGCAAACATGTGACTTAGACAGTACAAAAATGTAAAACTCCTCTAGCAAAAAAATCTGAAATAGTGCCTCTTTAACTATATGCTTCATAATCAAATCCTTTCTCCTACTCAGCATGGTTTTATGCCAGGTCACAGTACTACTACAGCTCTTATATCCTTCATGGCTACAGTTAACAGGGCCCGAGACACCGTTAAAATTGTTTAGCCGGTCTTTCTTGACCTTTCTAAGGCCGTTGATATGATCTCCCACCCTCCTCTTCTCACTAAACTCTCTACCTTAGGCATCTCACCCCCACCTTTAAACTGGTTTGCAAACTATCTCATAAAAAGGCAACAGTCTACCAAGTGGCATCAATCTTTCTCACCATTTCGTAATACAACCAACGGTGTTCCCCAAGGATTCATACTTGGCCCCTTTTGTTTAGCATATTCATGAACAACTTTCACACCACTCTTACTCAAGGTTCCGTTATCCAGTAAGCAGATGACTCAGCGATTATCTGCACTGCCAAGTCTATATCAAAACTTCAACAACTCACCCAAAATGCCTTCACTTCTACCGAAATTTGGATGTCCAATAATCATCTTGGCCTAAACCCCAACAAAACTAAACTCATGCTATCTACCCCTAAAAAAAAAAAAAACACCATCCTAAACAAGAATTAATTCACTACTCATTCTCAAAACAACACTATCATTGAAGTTATTCCAAATACAAAACTGCTAGGTGTCATCATAGATGAAAACCTAACATCTGGCCTGCTTATTCAAAGCAATACAAAAACACTCATCAAAAATTGTGTATCCTCTATAGACACAACTCCTTCCTAAACCACTCCACAAAACTGTCCTCAGCCTCTTTTCTGCTACCATATCTTCTATATGGTGCCCCTCTCCTTATTACGATTCAGTCCTCTCTGAAATTCAAACTACACACCAATCCCTCCGAGCTACATGCTCTAGGGACCTAAACCTTGTCACCACAATAAACAGAACATGCTGGAGGGATAGATTCCTGTCCCAGAGACTTCCCATACTCGAACAAACTACCCATCTATATCAAACAAAGCTCCTCATTAGCACTCTTCAAGAAAAATCTTGATGATTGGATGGAAAATAGGAAATTCACCCCGGGGATCACTTCTGTGTCTCTGCTCGACAGTGGCACAGGAAAATAATTTGTGGCGAAAGCCAGGGTACCTTTTTGGCTAGGCTTATATAGGCCCTAGGGCCAATAGCCTAGTACCTACCTATGAACCTATGCTACAATAAAACTGCTACATTTGCAACCATTTCAAAATTCTCATCTCACCATTGTTCCTCATTACGCCAACTAAAATGGGTAGAGCTTCCACACTACCTTACATATTTACAATTAACCACCGCACACAAATTTATATACAAACCATCAAACTGCCCTGCCCTTTCGTCTCTGCTTACTCTCTACCATCTAAATAGAACTCTCTGATCAAAAAACAATTGCTCTTGAATGTTGAAAAAACACACCTCCCAGCTGGTCAGCTGCTCTATTCTTTTACCATCTCAAAACTATGGAATACCCTCCCACCATCAATTAGGACTACTAGCAATCCAGCTCTCTTTAACAAGCCCCTGAGACAACACCTTTCCTCTCTTTAGCTGTGCACATGCCAAAACATCACTCCCTAAAACCTGACTCCCTCTTCTATACTACTATACCTTCATTCCTCTTAAATAACTCTTTCTATCGCTTTCTATCACTTAACTCCTACTTAACTAGACTGCTGGCACTGTCTTGTTACATTTACCACCTATATTCAAGCTTCTAACTTCATAAGTGTTAATCACTTAATGATAATTATGATACTTGTATTCTACTTGTGTAAACCTCGACATCCTTAATACTGTACTGTAATACTGCACTCTGATTCTTAACTGTGAACTGCAACCATCCTACCATATTGTAGTGCTCATATTGATCTATTGTACTGTATTGTATATTACGTATTGTGTATTGTGAACATTACATGCGTATTATGCTATGCCTACATTGTATATTGTTTATTTTATTGCGGAGCTTTTCTCCCCGGGCCTCCACTGAAAATGGGTTCACTACGGTCCAGCAGACCTTCCCAGTAAACAAAAGCAAATAACTCCCTTGCTCCAAAATTACCTGCCTACCGGTGGTGCCAGAACCTGATCCGGTCTCTTGGGGACTGGCTCAACTGTGTCCAGTTCCTTCCATGCCTGCCATGAGACCAAATCAATGAGCTTGTTGGTGGGCGGAGTCACCCAGGATGTAGACGGGCCACACCCAAAAGCCTCCAGGAACACAGACTCCTCCGAGGAAGGGTTTTGGACTGACCAACCACCTCTCTGCTTTAGGATTTCAAGGATGTCTCCAAAGGAGATGTCGTCACATGGTGATCTTGTGGACTCTTCCCCTTTGTCGAAATCACAGTCTTTGATGACACATTCCCGAGGGGAATCCAAGTGCCTCCTCTTGTACTTCCTCTTCCTAGGGACCTCTTCGGTGGGATGTTCTGGACAGGTATTGGAAGAAATGGTAATACCCTGCTGGGTATCCTGGAGACTGAGTACACTGTCCCTGTGAACCAGAATAATGAGGCTTAGCGTGCAAAGACGTGGGACCCAGGCAGATGATCTGAGGGGGAGTAAACATCCATCCTGTAGGAGCAGAAAACACCCTTTCCACTACCTCAAAGGCAAACTGCTCTGGGAAGAAGGAAACCAATGAAGCCAAGAAGACAAACTACAGATCCCTCTGCTCTCCCTGCCACAAAGACAACTTACCTGAAGCAGGTCAGATCCAAGCTATCCGGTGACAGAGCTCTGAGGGGCAGAGATGGGTCTGAAAACTTCGGAGTCGACGTTATCACCTCAGACTTGACAGGGACACCTTGGCTCCGTGAATCATCAGGATCTGAAATAGTAGGAGCCAGAGCACTCAAGAGTAAGCCTTGGATCTGAAAAGACCAATACCTTCAGATCTGAAGTTGATGGTCCCGAAGACTCTGATCCGAAGGCACTGAAACGGCTTGTTGGATCTGTGAAGGAGCCGAAAAGGGTGGTGTAGTGCTTATAAGGGCTTCCTAACCCAAAGGGGTAGGAGCCGGAATAACTCGCATCTGTATTTGCGCAGAGGAACTTCCTCATCATCCTGTCCACAATCTATCTGGATGAGACTCCTGGAAGAATGAGAAGATAGAATGAGAAGATAGCAGTGAAGGGGATTTTGAGTGTCGATGTACATCCAGGAATGGAGAAGGTACATGTGATGGTACCAGATCCAGGGAAGGGAAGTATGTTGTCCTTGGTAACAGCTTTGGATCCAAGAATGTCTGATCTGAAGCCAACTTACTGTCAGATGCCGATATAGGAGTAGCTTTTAGATTTGATTTTTTGGCCTTTTTCCTCAGTGGTGAGATCAGAGAATAGTGTAGATTCAGAAGGCTTGGAAGACTCTTTTGGTGAAAAACCTGAAGGGAGAGAATCAGAGCTCTCATCTCTTTGAAGTTGATATGGTCTGACCTCTGAAGATGGCATCAAAGACCTTGGACTTTCAGATGACCATAGGAAGCCCCCACCCTCTGACAGAAGTGTCTGTGAATAGTTCTTATGAAGGAACTGGAGGCTGAAAGGGCAGACCTGGGTTGAGGGAAACTTGCTGAAACCACCACTCAAATTATTGCTTCAGACAAAGGAGGAGAGACATACTAAAATCTTGAGGGTGGCAATGCTGAAGCCAAACTGACTTGAGGTCCACTGAATGATCTGCATGTGCAGGGTGGCAAGAGGGAGCATTAGAATAGAAGAGGTGGGCTATGAATTCCAGGGCTTGAAGAAACTCTGGCTGGAACAGTAGGCAGAGAAAAAAAAAAAAAAAAGAGAGACTCAAAGAAAGCTGTCAAGGGCAGAACTTTTAGAGGTGGAAGAGAAGCCAACATTGGTACTGTCTGAATCCTGCAACCCAGATACACAAAGGTCCTGAGAAGGAGTCAGGACAGACTTTTGACAGTTGATTCTGAACCGTAGACTTTAGAGGAGAGATACGATGAACTTCAGATCCTGTAACAGGCAACAAAGAAGGTGCATGAAGCAACAGGTCATCTAGATAAAGAAAAATCTGAATGCCTTGGAGCCTGCAAAAGGCAATCACATGAGGTAGGCATTTTGTGAATACCCTTGGAGCAGAAGACAGGCCAAAAGGCAAAGCAGGGAAGTGAAAATGAGAGGGAGAAACAGAGAAATAAACCTCCTGAAATGAGGGTGAATAAGAGCATAAAGGCAAGCATCCTTCAAATCCAGGGACACTAAAAAAGCCTGGGGTAGAATGAGAGGAAACAGGGTTTGAAGAGTAAGCATCTGGAAGGCAGGAACCTTGAGAAAGGTGCTGAGCAAGGAGAGATCCACAATAGGTCACCAAGTGCCCTCCTTTCAAGGGAACAGGAACATTCTGGAGTAAAAACCCTTTCCTACCTGAGAAGGAGGGACAGGTTGAATAGTTCCCTGGTCCAACAGGGACCCAAAAACCTCTGTGAAATAAGAAAGCTATTCCAGAGGAGGTTAGGAAATCCCTGAAAAAGGAGGAAGAGACTTCCACACCATGAAGTAACCTAGATGGATGATACACAGAAGCCAAGAATTTGAGGTGATGATATGCCAGTTTGGAAGATAGTGGGAGAGCCGAAGGGACAAGGGAGCCTGGCCGAGGGGGGGTGTAAGTGTGTGTGTGGGGGTCAAAGAGAAGCAGGCTTGTTTAATAAAGGAGGCTTCTGAGCCACAGAAGTCTGAGAAGACTTAGAAGGAAGAACTTGCCTACTTCCCTTCTTGCCTTGTGTGGCCTAACGAGGCAGCCTGAGAACAAAAGCAGACCTAGTAGGACAGCTCCTCTGCAGCTTAGGAATAGGGGATACAAGATAATTTTAAGATCCTGCAAGGCTTTACCTTTTTTCCTGAAGAGATTTAAACATCTCAGCAACAGCTGTCCCAAAGAGATTTTTTTTATTTTGCAAAAGAGCATCCAGCAACTTAGCCTGAACGTTTTCAGGTAAGGACTGCAGGAGAAGCCAAGAATAACACCTCATGACAGACCCAAAGGCAGCAGCTTTGGAAGATGCATCAGCAGCAGCATGGCAACACTTGTTATAGTGACAAGCCACCTGAAAAGTATAACCCAAAATTAAACAGAGCACAAGATTTTGCTTCAGAACCAGGATAATCAGAAATAACCTGGCAAGCCTGGGCAATCAAGGCCAAAGAACGTCTAGTCATATGGGTCTGATAACTGATACCCCAAAAAACCAAAGATGAAGCAATATAAACCTTCTTATCAACTCTCTCCATTGTCTTACTATCTTTATCTGAAAGCAAAAGCTTAAAAGAGGGTATAAGTTTAGAAAGCCTACCAGAAGAGACTGACACAACAGCAGGGTCATCAGAAGGACATTTAAATAAGAAGCGACAATCCTCAGGAATCTTACAGGACCTGTCATGTTTCTTAGTAGCAGAAGGCTGAGAATCGGGAGACTTGTTAGACACCTTTATTGCTGCCTCCAAGGCAGCCAATGCAGGACACACTGTGGAAGGTTTAGCAGTATCCGCCTGAAGCAGCTCATAATACCTTTTTCTGGAAATTAGACACTTATGACTCCCACTTAAAATATGCCATCATTCTGGCAATAGTGTCTCCAAAAGACAATTCCTTAAAAGGAGACTCAGGACTTAGACTCTTCATCAGAACCATATGCCAAAGGTGAAGGCATCTGAGAAGGGTAGGACAGGGATTCATCATCAGACTCAATTTTCATCTGAGGAATCAAGTTCCTTAGCTCAAATGGAAGGAGTAGAAGTTCAAGGGGTTAGGTACACATACTTCCTGAGGCAGTGAACAGGCCCTGAGTAAACTCCTGCCACTCCCTTTGAGGATCCTTAGGGCATACAGACGTAGGCTTAGTCTTCTACTTGTTCTTAGAAGGGATGTCATCTGTGACAAACACTGGAGGTTCTGACCCTTGATGAGATTCAATAAGAGTACCCAGAACCTCTTCCCTGACCAAAATTTGCACAATCCCTCTAGAGCCCTCTAAGATGATCAACCTTGGTTCCCCCTTGACATCTGGAGCAGACACTTGTAAAGCCTCAGAGGACATGTGAAATGAACGATCCATGCCAGTGTCCGATAGGGTTGAGGCAGAGGAATCAGATGTAGACACCGGATGGACTACACAGAGTTCACCCACTTCAAGAAGGATGTTGGCTGGAGGCTGAATAGCCAAAGAATAAGGCAAAGGTTTCTTGGCCTTCTTGCTTAACAGGACTTTAGGGTTAGGAGATTCTGCCATGTTACAATTTAAGCCTCTGGTTCTCAAGATGGATTGCCAGGGAAAATAAGCATCTTCTAAGAGTTTTGGGTATAAACAGTTTCCAAATGTTACAGGATGTAGAGTCATGGGAAGCACAGTCACAAAAAATACACTTTTTGTGAAGACCCTTATAGGGAATCTGCCTCCCACACTGACATTTTCCCCTTCTTGGATGACATGAGCTCTAGGTAACTAAAAGGTAGCAAGATCAAAGAATAATAAAAAAATACCCCAATGGGGCACTTATCTGACAGCTAGGTATTCAGAACAGCAAAGGGAGGATTTTCAGACTGATGAGCAATGATGGTGTTCAGACTGGAGGCAAAGAAGTTCTGGGTAGATGCATCCATACATCACCTTTATGCCCTACATCCTGTACAGGGAACATGTGCGATGTATGGCCCACTTTGGTATACTGGCTGGATGTTGGGCTATCTCTGGCAGGAAACCCCTACCATGAAGAATACTGCGACAGTGATACAGAAGGACATTATGTGTAGACCGTAATCAGGCCTTTGACCAACATGTGATCAAGGTAGTAAGAAAATCATTCTATGTCACCCAACTTATAAGGACATGGCATCCAGGTCCATGGAATTCAGTGTCACTTTATTCGGCTCTTATCAAAATTGAGTACAATGACCCCTTCGGCATGTCCCCAGTCAGATATGTGCAACATATGAAATGTCCACAAAGGTACCTTATCAGGAGAACCGAGGGTATAACCACAATGCCCTATACAAAATGACTTAAAACCCTATTTATATATTCAGTCTTCTACAGGTTACTTAGAGGCAATATATGCCTCAAATCCATCTCTGTTGTCACTTTTGCACATCTGAAAAAAGAACATCATCAGAACCACTGCATCAAATGATTTAAATTTTGCTTTTCATACAAATAGGACATGCTGGTGAAACAGGTATGTGTCTCAGAGGCTCTCCATGCTCTGGAACAGGTTTGTCATCCATGTGAAGCAGAGTCCTTCCCTAACCCTATTTAAGTGTAACCCTTACCAATGGCTGGGAAATTGGAAATTCACCCTGGGTCTGGCCCCCAAATCTGAGAGACAAAGGCAGATAGTAACTATGCCTAAACTAACATACCCCTCAACAGATACAATCTTTAGAAACTTCCTAACATACCCCCTCCTAATAAATACCTATGACACAAAGGGACACAACTGGGTTGGGATGCGCAGCTAGGCTTATAAAGGCCCTAGTGGTAGTTATCCTGGTACATGCCTAAGAACCTATAAAGTGAACGCTAACAATCCTCTTTTCTGGGTTACAAAAACTAGCTTCTTGTCCCATCAAAGCAGAATCACTATAAGAGAGGAGCCTTATCACCACTAGAATATGGAATCCTCCTAACTATTCTCCATCTCAGAAAGGAACCTCTCTCTACTCTAATTCATCTCTAATAACATGTGCAGATTTACAGGATGTTCTTGCAAGACTGAACACCACTTCATACTCTATCCAAAGCCAAAATAGTTTCCCATTCCACAAAGCTCCATGATTTTCAAACTTGTCAATGTAGGATCGTTCCAACTCTTCACCTGCAAACTCGAAGAAAAGCAACCAAAGCAAAATATATCTTGAGATCCTTGTCTACCCCCCCCAACTTTCTTACCCCCATTCACAAAACTACGGCAACCTGAATACTCTTCCTTGGGCACCCGTCCCCCAAAATATGGGAATCTACTTCAAAACACAATTGATATAACCTCCTTCCCTACGTTTAATACAGAAATAAAATATGAGCTCTTCAATTAAGCAAAGTGTAAATGTTACAGCAAAGGCAATCTCACTTAGATCTGATTAGCCTAGTTCTTTCAACTCCACATACCCAAAAGGCCCCATACTTAACTATTAAGCACTCAAACTCACTCTTATGTTCTGTGCACTCTGCATACTTGTGTATAATATACCTAAGATGTACTAGAACGTATCCATTAAGATACTACAACATATTGCATTATAGATTTATCTGTGTGGCAGTGCTGATCTCATATTTTATGCAAGTTACTTTTGCTTTTACTTTTAGTATTATTAGTATTTGCATATTCTTTCTCGTCATATAACAAGATTTTTGCTACGTATTCTCTCCCAGACTAAGCTTGTAAATGGTCTGTTGGGAATTAATGTTCTACTCAGTTTAACAAACAAATGGTATTCTAAGACAGAGATCACCCGGAAGCAGTCTTTATAGATCTCTGCAGCAATAAACCATCCAGCTACTCTCTTTTCCAGTTGGTGGGAATGTAATGTCATTCAGCCTGTTTCACCACCTTAGACGTTTTGCCAGACAAGGAGTATGAATTGGTTGCTCAGCATTCTGCTGCAAAACCTGCCTCAATCAGATCTGGGGTAGTTCAAAAAGCATTCACAGGTCTTACCAGTTACTGGGAAAGCATACAGCCTTGGAACAGATGCATGTTTTTTTTTAATTATGGGATTATGATGATCTTGTTTAATTTGTCTTTAATATACATGCTCCTTCACACACAGGCTGGATCCATGCCAGGCCAGACTTGTACAATCCTGCAAAGAAGTATTAAACTGAGTCCGTTATGAGTTCATGTGTGCCTCCCTCACTTAAGGATATAATTTTTCTAATAATTCTGAAGGAGCCCCTGTTCACCTCATCCTTAAAAAGGTTGTCTAAATTCCTGAGGACCTGGATAATTACAGGCTTTTCCTCAAACCTAACATTTGTTGGCAAGGTTGTTGAGTAGGTGGTTAAGGTGCAGCTTAACTCTTATTTAACATCTAAAAATCCATTCCAAAGACATGTAGTAGGTCAAGTGGACACTAAATTGGCCGTAGCTGTGAGTGCATGCGTGAGTGAGTGGTAGGAATGAAATACCATGGCAGGGCTAGCCACCTGGTGGTTTAAACCATAGCTCGAGATGACTGTTACTGTTGAAGTGACACCCCAACCCCATCTGCAAAAATGGAAAAAAAGAGGCTGAGGATGGATGGATCTAAAATCCATTTAATTCCAGTTTCTCGTCTGGACGTAGCAGTGAGATGAATTATCTCCTAAATGCATGGGGCAAGCACCACCGTCCAGTTTTGGTCCTGTTTGATCTTTCATCAGCATCTCTCTCCATTGACCACAGCCTCCTATTGGACACCTTAAAATATTTTTTCTTTTATTTTAGCATCTTTGTTTACATCACAAATTAAATAGCGGCATGAGAATCCATTCAATTTTAAAAAAAGAAAAAACAAACCATTGCAAAAACTTTTTTTTTATACAAATTATACAACTATGATTTCTGTCTTAACAATTACTGTAGTATTATATACATTGCTCAAGTCCTGCCTTGCCTGAAAACATTTATGCATTGTTTCCACATTGTTTCCACCAATTACATTTATTTCTATGTAGTTTACTCCTTCCCTTTACCAAACTTCTCATCACCAGTTCTTTTACCTCCTTTACAATATTCAACAATTCTGTTAGATTTGGTTTTGTTTTTACTTTCCATTTCCTAGCAACTGCTTTTTTGGCAGCCAACAGCATTCAACTTGCTAGGCCTTATTGTGTCTAGGCAATTCGGTTTCTGTATCCTTGCTCAAAGGAGTAATTTCCCCAGTTAAAATAATCTGCTCCACCAACATTTCTGACAAAGCATCCCAATTATTTCAGACACTAGTGATGCAAGTTTAGTAAAATACTGCATCACTGCTAGAAACTTCTCTGATGCCTTCCTGTCTTTCTTTTAGCCTTGCCATTTACACAAGTGCTTGTGTTTTTCTTTTTTCTGGATCAGGCTGCAGACCCCATGACATTAAAATATGTTCCACATATTTCAAACTTGTCCCATTTATTTTGTATTGCCTTTAATTTAGCTTGAAATTGTGCCATCTTAGTCTAGTCAGCTGCTGTGTCACTCGTCATGCACATCTTTTGTTTGGTTCCATACTAATAGATCATTAGCTACATTCAAAGCAACAGCAGAGTCCTCAAAGTCTACTTGGGCAACATATATCTGACACAGCTGTAAGTGTTGATTAAATACCAAGCAGAAATCCAAAGAATTTGTACCTACCTGACTGGTGGTGTATTAAACCTACACAATCTAGATCCTGTTTCAGCTAGCCTCATCTACCAGAAACTCTGGTTTGTATCTAGTGCTGAAAATACACATAACATCTGACATTCTTGAGACTATGTCTTCAAATGCCAAATGTCTCAATAATTAAACTTGCTATACTTCCTACTCCATCTCTAACCTCACTTACCAACCATGCATATAACATTGAATCCTTCTCAAATCCAAATACTAGTCATCCTATTACTTCTAGCTCCTCTTACAACGATCTATATTCTTAACCTCCTGTGAACAACCCATACACTCTATCCCTACATTTCCCTCTTTTCATACCTCTTCACCTATAACACCTTCTCCTGTGTCATTCCAAAACCCCATCTATAAATCCAACTACTCTCCTGCCAAATTTTACAGACTAGCTCACATTAGATTCTATAACCAGAAAACAAAAACATTTAGCTACTACTTTGTCATAAATCTTAAACCCAAACAACAAACACTCCATAACACACTTTTGGATGGAGACATTCATCCAAACCCTGGCCCACAGCACACCCAGACCATAGGAACCAAAACCAATGACAAGACTAGACCTATACCAACAACCAAATCTACTAACTCTCTCACCATAGCTCATCTGAATATACGTAGTATTTGTAACAAAATTGCACAACTACATGCACTCCTTGATGTCAACCAACTCGATATCCTATGCTTATCAGAAACATGGCTAAAACCCACTATCAAAGACTGTGAAATTACCCCTCCAGGATATAATATAATTAGACTCGACCGCTCATCAAAAAAGGGAGGAGGTGTTGCAATTCTTTACAAATCTCAGCTACAAATCAGTACCATAAACCTGAACCTCCCCATAAACAATAATGCAGAACTAATATCCTCTAAACTCCAACTAAACAAAAGTAAAGCTATCGATATTATTTGTATATATCTCCCCCCAGGAAACAACATTAACACTCTTGAGGGCATTCTTAGCTGGCTTGCTACTAATGTTCCACAAGAAACAATACTACTAGGTGATCTAAATATTGATTGGAATCCTTGTAACTACTCAAACCCTACCTCCCATATTAACCTACATGGCTTCTCTCAACTTATTTCAGGCCCTACCAGAATTAATAAAAACAATAATAAAGACACCACTTTGGACTGGATACTTAACTAATACTCCCCAACAAACCTACACCTCTGGCACCCTACCAGATGATCTAAGCGATCACCTATTAACCTATATTATTAGAAAAAAAAACATCATTACTTTTCCTACCACTTTCCGAACATTACGTTCCAAAAAAAAATTTTACTCAGAACTCTTTCCAACACAACTACACCAATGTAACTGGACTCCTCTAAAGTCACTACCTTTTAATGATGCAGTACAATATAACTCCACATTCCTATCTATTTTAGATCTGCACGCACCAATACGCAATATTAGAATCAGAACCAAACCTGCCCCCTGGCTAAGCAATAATACTAGACAACAAATCTCTACCAGAAACAAATACTGGGCTAAATGGCGTACTTCAAGAACCAAGCTGACCATCAAACCTTCAGAGAATGTAGGAACAACACAAAAAAAGCCATACTATTAGACAAAAAGAACTACTACCTTCATCTACAACAAATATCCAATAAGGAACCTAAAAAATTCTGGTCCTCAATCAATAATCTTCTATCCCCAGGCCAATCAATCACACCCAACCCACAGGACTCTCACCCTGACAACCCTACACAAATAGCTAATGCCTTTAACTCCTTCTTTACAAATTCTATACAAAATCTTGCAAATCACCTATCTCCTGACACCTCAAAACTACATCCTTTTTATGTAAATACACCCCCCTCATTTCACTTTCTTCCGATCTCTATGCCATATATTTTATCATTACTACAAAAACTTAAACCTTCTATCCCCTCCGAAGACAAACTCCCTGCTGAGTTCCTACAAATAGGAGCTAAAGCTATTGCCTATCCCATTTCTATATTGATAAATAGATCCAAAGAAAGAACTGTTCTTGATATCTGGAAAATATCTCACATCATCCCACTACACAAAGGGGGAAACTCTAATGAATTCTCTAACTATCGCCCCATTGCTTTATTATCCCCTATTGCCAAAATCTTGGAAAAATGTATTCATAAACAACTCCTAAACCATCTTCTCCAAAACAACCTACTAGCTAACTGTCAACACGGCTTCAGACCTTCCCACAGTACCACCACTGCACTGCTCTCATTCACAAACACCATCAACACTAACTGTAACATAAACAGTCTTTCTTCTGCACTATTCATTGACTTATCTAAAGCCTTTGACATGGTGAATCACCAAATACTCTTGCACATTCTTAATTCTCTTTCACTTGATCCTAACAGCATAACTTGGTTTAAATCTTACCTTGAAAACCGACAACAAGCAGTACTCTGGAAAAACTCATTATCTGAACACCTTCCTATCTCCCTAGGTGTACCACAAGGCTCTATCCTAGGTCCACTTCTTTTTTCCATCTTTATTAATGACCTTCAATCAGCTATCCCTTTTACTACCTGTATTCAATATGCAGATGACTCCACTATAATCTGCACAGCTACCTCTCAAACTTAACTTCAGTCTCTTACCCAAAAAGCCTTTAACACAGTAGAACAATGGTTCTCACAACACTGCCTTCTACTCAATCCCAAGAAAACAAAGCTACTACTCTTTTCGCCAACGCGTAAGCAAATCCTCCTAAATTTCTCTATCACTTCCAACAACAATACTAGTATTTCTCCTGACACCACCACAAAATTACTTGAAATTACAATAGACAATAAACTTAATTTTGAAAATCACATTAACTCTACTATAAAAACTGTGAACAAAAAAATAGGAACCCTATATCAAATTAAACCATTTCTTACCCCATCTACTAGAATAACCCTAGCCAAAACTCATCTTATCTCTACTTTACACTATGCATGCCCTATTTATACCAACCTGTCAAAAAAAACCTTAATAAACTAGTTATATCCTACAACAACATTGCTAGATTTGCTACCGGATCTCCTTTTAGGACCCATCACTGCCTCAATCTAAGACAACTTGGCTGGCTAGAACTTCACAATCAGATCGAACTACAACAACTTATAATAGCTCACAAAACCCTGTACCAACCCACTAAAACTCCAATACTCACCAGCCTTATTACCCCTTATTATAACCCGCAACACCTACGCTCCTCTAACAAACCTTTGATCAACAGGACTACAACTAATAACACTGCAGGAGATAGCTTGTTCTCCAACTCAGTTGGAACAAATTACCCTCGGATATCTCATCTCTGACTTCTCTTCCTATTTTCAAGAAGAATCTCAAACAGTATCTCAATAAAAAATGGATATGCCCCTGCACTAACCCAGACTAGTCTTGCTCTTCCTTTTCTTGTCTCCCTACCCTCCCCTCTCTCCCGTCTTTATCCAATAACCCAGTTGAGGTCTCCTAGCCCCTCAACTATACATTAAGATAGTTAACTGACCCCGCTGACTAGTTATCTCGGAGTGTTTCTCCACTCTTTCATAGGTGTAAATTCTGCCTCTCTTTCATACAGTAACTCTATTATTTAGCCCTAGGAAGATGATTAAATCTATAAATTCATCCTATACTAACTCAGATACCTTTCCTATCTTTCCTTCTCTTCCTTTCTTACTTTATCCTCAGTCTATTCATTATGCTTTCTAATTATGTTACTTTATAAAAAGTACTATGCTTTGCCCATGACATATGTAGGATCTTATATCTCACTTATGTGTAAGACTATTGTGTTATTAATCTCCCAATTTCCTCAAAAAAACATTATTAAAAAATTTTTTTTTACTTGACTTCCTTCTTACTATTTTAGCTGTAATTACTTTTATGATTATTTTTTATTAAACTATGTATTAATACTTGGAGCTTTTCTCCCTGGGCCTCTACTGAAAATGGACATATATCCAGCTAGACTAGCCCGGTCAACAAATGTAAAATAAAAAATAAAAATAAATGTAAGCAACAGGTAATCCTCTCTTAATTACTTGATTTATGTTTTGCTGTTCATAACTAATATAAATGTGAATATAATCTTTCTTTACAACAGAGACTATCCTATTCACCCAGTCTGTTGACTCTAATTACTTACAACTTATAAGCTCTCTCCTTTCAATTTCTAGTATACATTACTTTTATGAGTCAATGGTAATTTGTTAGGTGCCTTCATCAAGTTTTATTTGTACAGAATACTCTCCATGTACAAATAAATAGGTATATTTGCACAAGATATAACTGCTATGCTTGTGCGCAGTACCTGGACATGTACCAGTGAAAATATGAAGGCTTCTTCTCTGTGATTATGTGGAGCAATAGACATTAAAGCAAGTGTGGTTCCAGAATACAACTTGAAGTGCTTATGTGAGATCTGTCTACTACTGTCTGCAGTATCCACTTTCATAAAATGTGGCAGAACTCTAAGTAAGTTACAAAAAATGCTATTTTCAAATTTAAAAGAAAAAACAACTGTACAGAGACGAAGACTTGATGGGAATGGGAGCACAACTGATGTTAAAGGACACCATGCCATTGTATCGTGTCTCTATTTTATTTTTTACTTTTCATCTCTTCCTAGCTCATGGAATGATAAACTTGACGGTGCTTTCTCTCTTTCTTCCAAATTCAGGATAAACAGTCTGTTTCACTGTAATTCCAAACAGCTAGACAGAACATTTTGTTACTTTTCAAATTTGCAAGGGAGGCTGCTACCCCACTTAACTACCTGTTTTTTTTTTTAAGATGAAATGTATGTGGGAGGAGGGTAAGGACAGAATAGTCCCCTTACTACCAACACAATTTCATAAGTTTTGGTAAAAAAAAAAAATGCAAGGTAAAACTACAAATGCATGCAATCCTGCCTTGCTGTCGCTCTATTTTTATCTGCTTGTTTATCAGTCTGGAAGATGGACTCATACAGGACCCCCTTTGTACCTACTTTCTGGGCCAAAGGCATTATAAATAACATACAATTGTTTAAATTACATACAGAAAAAATTCAAGAATTTTCAGTGATTTCCTGGACTATAAATCAAACAAGTTATAAACAGAAAATTGTTTAAATTGCATACAAAATAAGTTTTCTTAACACACAAAACTCACAACATGACAACAGAAACAATGAACAGCAGCACATTTTAGTGTTGTGTGCCCACATCAGAAATATAAACATTAATTTACCATACTATAAAACAAACAAAAAAAAGGGCAAACAACTGCTCATTTAGGGAAATTCTTTATTGTAATTCCACTGCTCTGGTAATTCAGCAACACACGCCTTCTATTATAAATTAGACACACTGAAAATAAGAAGTTATGTACTCACCATAATGTTCCATCCGAGTAGGTAAACTTCATTTGTCAGCAACCTATGGGAATCAGATCCGACCTCGGATCCGAGCCGGCAGTTTTCAACAACTTTAGATCCGAGCTCCAAGCTCCTCCCCCTACCCATAATCCCCTGCCAACCCTGACTGACCTCCGATCAAGTTTGCCCAAAAGCAGATACTGCTTGAAGACTATTACTCTCAAAGATAAAGTGGGTAACACCCATGGACCTGAGTATGAAAACATTCGTAAGTGAGGGGGCAGGAGGGAGGGACGGTTGCTGACAAATTAAGTTTACCTACTCAGATGGAACGTTATGGTGAGTACATAACTTCTTAATCTGAAGTAGTTAACTTCATTTGTGCAGCAACCTATGGGACAGAGTCCCCAGCTACCTGAACCTTGGGTGGCCTTCATGGAAGGATGTTTTAGAGCACTGCAGAGCCAAAGGATGCTCTCCCTCTGGAGATAATGTCCAATTTATAGTGATTGATAAAGGTATGAGATGAGGCCCAAGTGGCTGCCGAACAAATATCATCCAAAGAGACTCTAGCTCTAAAAGCCGCAGAGGTAGACATAGACCGAGTAGAGTGGGCATGGACTCCCTGAGGTGCAGGCCTGCCAGAACTTTCATATGCTAAAAGGATACACTGCGAAATTCATCTAGACAGCGTGACTTCAGACACAGATTTACCCAAGTTAAATTTGGCAAAGGAGATGAACAACTGGTCAGATTGCCTATGACCAGATGTCCTGTGGATGTATAAGCAAAGTTGTCTATGCACATCCAGTGAGTGTAATTTGTATTCCCCTTTGTTTTGCTAATTAGGAAAAAAGACTGGTAGGTTGATGGACTGGTTAATATTCGATTCAGAAGCAATCTTGGGAAGAAAAGAGGGATTGGTCCTAAGGTAAAACTCTATACTTGTGAAAAGTCAAGTATGGGGGTTTTACACAGAGGGCTTGTAGTTCAGAGACCCTTCGAGCCGAGGTGATAGCGACAAGAAAGGCCGTTTTCCATGACAAGAATTTAAGATCTACTGAAGCTGCAGGCTCATACAGGGGAGCTGTCAAGGCCTGAAGCACCAGCGTTAAATCCCAAGGAGGGACTACATCCTTCACTGGAGGTCTGAGCAGAAAGGTGCCCTTCAAAAAGGTCTTACACAATTTCGTGGTGATCAAAGGGCCCAGTTAATTTCCTACGTGATAATGAGAGATAGCTGCTAGTTGAACCTTGACTGTGGAGGAACTAGCCCCCTGATGAAATAGCCCTGACAGGAAGTCTAATACAGCGGGCAAAGGAGCTGTGAAAGGATGCAAATTTCGACGTTCCGCCCAAATGGAGAAACGTTTCCATTTGCTACTATAGATCTTTCTAGTAGAAGGCTTGTGCGCTGCTACTAGAATAGTTTTAACTGGGGAAGAGATACTGGGAGTCCTAGCTACAAGTGGAACTGGAGCAGCCAAGCTGTGAGCTTGAGATTGTCCAGATTCGGGACTGGGCGATCTAGGGGGTGGGATATTAGATCCGTACGGGGATCCAGAATCCAAGGAGGATTCACCAGATGAGACCAAAGGTAAGGGAACCAGGTTTGACGAGGCCAGAATGGGGCAATGAGGATTATCCTGCTCCCCAACCGGCTGGCTTTCTGTAGAAACTTCAGCATCAGAGGAAGAGGAGGGTACGCATAAAGTAGACCGGGAGGCCAAGCATGCACCAGAGCGTCTCTCGGAGGTTCCCTGGAGGGGGAAATGAGAGCGAAGTAGTCATAACATTTTGTGTTCGAGGGAGAAGCAAAGAGATCACAACAGGGTTGAACCCATTTGGCGAAAATCCGATTCGCTATCTCGGGATTCAGAGACCACTCGTATGGTAACAGGATGGTGCGACTTAGTCTGTCCACTAGGATGTTGGACCGCCCCGGAATGTGCATTGCTATAAGAAAGTGGTTGGTGGAGATCGCCCATTCTCACACCCTCATGGCCTCTCGACAAAGTGGGTAAGACCTGGTTCCCCCTTGTTTGTTGATGTACCAGACAACAGACATATTGTCCGTCTGAATCGCAATCGTTCCTACACGAAGAAGGTCCTGAAGTGCTTGCAACGCTAACAGCACTGCCCTCATCTCTAGGACATTGATATGCAGAGAGGTCTCCGTGAGGTCCCACGTGCCTTGGACTGTCCTGCCCGAACAATGTCCCCCCCACCCGAGGCGGGAGGCGTCCGTGGTCACCGTGGCTAGGGGAGGGGCCATAGAAAAGGGGCGTCCTTCCTGGAGGTTCGGAGATTGGAGCCACCATAAGAGGGCCCTCTTGCAAGCCCTGCTGAGGGGAACGGGATGGCTCAGAGGATATCGAAGAAAGGACCATTGGACCTGGAGGGTCCGTTGTAAAACCACCATTGAGCCGAGAGCCCTCAGGACCAAACCCGCCAGAGGAGTTGGAGATTGTAGAATGGCCCGCACATGTAGCCTCAGGGTTCGTAGCCAGTCTGTGGTCAAGAAAGCTAGGAGCTTGTTTGTCTCTAATCTGGCCCCTATGAAGTCTATGGTCTGAGTCGGGGTAAGAGACGACTTCTCTAAGTTGATGGTGATCCCCAGCTGGGGAGCTAGACGAAGAAAGTAGTTTCTGGCTGCGCAGAGTAGATGCCTTGTTGGGGCAGTCAGGAACCAGTCGTCCAGGTATGGGTAGACCTGAATTACCTGGAGCCTCAGGTGGGCCGCTATCACCGCTAACACTTTGGTGAACACCCTGGGGGCTGTGGTGAGACCAAAGGGGAAGACCCTGAATTGGAAATGACTGGCTCCTAGACAGAAGCGGAGGAACCTTCTGGATCGCCTGTCCATCAGAATGTGGTAGTACGCATCCTTGAGGTCTATAGATCACATCCAGTCGTTCTCCCGCAAAAGGGGGAGAATGGATTGAAGGGTGACCATGCGGAACTTCTCTTTGGTTACTGACAGGTTCGGGGGAGAGGTCGAGGATAGGTCTCAAGTCCCCCGTCTTTTTTGGCACAAAGAAGAACCTGGAGTAAAAGCCCGACCCGCACTGGTCTGGGGGGACGCGTTGGATGGCTCTTTTTTCCAGCAACTGTTGGATTTCTGTTGCTGCGGCCTCCCTCTGATCGGGTGGGACATCGGGGAGGTATCTGGGGCTGTGTGGGTAAAGAGAAAAGGGAATCTGATATCCTCTGGATATAATGCGAAGCACCCAGCGATCTGTCGTGATGGACTCCCAAGCTGCTAGGTGCTTAGCGAAATGCCCCCCGACTGCCTCCAGAGTGGAGCAGTCGGGCAACCCCTCAGGGGTGTTGCGTGGGTTGGTCCGAGAAGGGTTCTCTGGATCCAAAGTTCTGCGGGCCCCCTCTGCCTCTAGGGCGACGTCCACCCTGCCCTCCTCTGCCGCGGAAGTGCTGGGAGTCCGGAGCGGGACTGTTGCGACTTCCGGAACCACATCTTCTTCTGTCCCTTTTGGTTCTTGGAGAAGGACCTCTGGGGAGCAGAGAAGCGGACTCCGACGGCAGACAACGTCTTCCTTTCCTTCTCGCTCTGGACCAAGGTATCGTGAACAGTTTTGCCAAAAAGGGCAGAACCATCGAAAGGGGCATTAGCTTAAGACGCCTTAAAGGGTTCTGCGAAATCACAGTGCCGGAGCCAGGCCTGACGCCTCATGACAAGGCCCGCTCCGCTGGCTCTAGCGGCTCCTTCCGTGGCATGGGACAGTAGCTGCATAGAGGTGTTTGATATGGATCGGAGAGTAGCCATCCGGGTGGAGTGCAATTGCTTGTCCTCCGCCGACATGGACTCGGGGGGGCGACGCAGCGTACTCTTTGATAAAGTCCCGCTGCAGTCGAAGCACATGTGCCATGTAGTTCAGCGACCTCACAGAGAAGGTAGCCGAACTAAAGATCCGCTTCCCTAAACAGTCCATCGACCGAGACTCCTTGCTCGGGGGATGAACAGAGGGACTCTCCTAAGCTAGTTCCCTCTTGGTGGCCGCCGCCACCAACATGGCATCTACAGGGGGACCCTTACTCCAGTGGGACTTGTCAGAGGGTGGGCTGAGAATTTTGTCCGGGCACTTGGAGACTGGCTCCACAGTGTCTGGCTCCTTCCACGCCCTGGTAGTAATCAAATCTACCAGGGGGTCGGCCGGGGGGGACACCCAAGAGGTAGACGGGCCTGCTTCAAATGCCTCCAGGAACACGGATTCGTCTGAGGTAGGCTTTGGGGCAGACCACCCCCCTTATCCTGAGCATCTCCATGATGTCACCAAATGAGACATCTTCGGGGGGGTGATCTTGGGGAGCCCCCCCCCTCCTCCAAATGTGTCCTCAGTCAAGGACTCGGGGGAGTCCAGGTGCCTCCTTTTGCACCTTCGCTTGTGAGGAACCTCCTCAGGGGGGCTGTCTGAGGAGGTCTCACCAGCCACGTCTTGTTCCAAAGGAACGACCTAGGACGTCGGAGCAGGCTGTCCCTGGGGCCGGGTGATGGAAGTCGGGCCCAACAGAGAAGGAGTGCAGGGTGGAGCCGTGGCAAGGGCTGGGAGCCTGGAATCTCTCGACAGGGCCCTCTCCACATCGAATGCCAAAGGAGAGCTGCTCTCTCTGGGATCCGAAAGCAGACCCTCACTCGGATCCGACGGACGGATCGGGGCCGGCGCCGAAGCGATCGGATCTGACAGACCAGTATGCTCCGACCTGGATGGAGCCGGAGGCATACCGATGCCCCCGGATCCGAAGCTCAGCCCTCGGTTCCGAGAGCTGGGATCCAAAGAAGAAAATGGGCCTGACAGACTCGAGGGAAGTGTCGGCGCCGAAGTACCCGAGACGGAGAACGAGCTATCGGGGCAAAAAAGGCAAAAAAAGAGGTCGAGCTCCCCCCCCCCCCGGAGGGGGGGGGAGGCAGGAGCACTCCCATCTGCAGTTAGGCCTGGAGGAATCTTCTCATCATCCAGTCCAAATCTGCATCCATGAGGCTTCGGGTTGATATTGATGAAGCCACCGAGGTGGGACGGGAGTGTCGCCTCGATGACCTCGAAGGAGATCGGGTCTCCTCCTCCTCCTCCTCAGGACCCGGTGAAAAGCAAGGGGACCAGATCCGAGAAGGAGGAGACCCAGAAGTCCTGGAAGGAGAAGACCGCTTAGCTGGGGGGGCCGAAGCGGAGGCCTCGGCCCGCCGCTTGTGGTGTTTCTCCCTCCTTTTCTCTTTCCTGACCTCCCTCTCCTCCGGGCCTAAGGTGGGAGGTTGAGTCCCGGCCAGGGGGAGGGAAGCAGCAGTGGCAGCCGCCGCAGCGGGAGCCACGGGAGGACCGGAGGTAGAAGCCGAATCCGGGGGCAGAAGACCCGCCAGAATCAGCTTAGACCTCCGGTCCTTGAGTGCCCTGGGGTTGAACGCCACACAGATGGAACAACCAGAAGACAGGTGCTCAACCCCAAGGCACAACACACACCGAGTGTGGCCATCTGCCGGGGACAGCTTATGGCCACACTCCGTGCACTTAGGAAAAAACGGCTTTGGGGCCTCAGACATTTTAACTAAAAGTGAAAACCACACACGTTAGGCCCCAAACACACACACACAACCCTAACGGAACCACGAAGGAAGGGGGAGGTAAATGACAAAAAATATAAAGTTAACCTAAAGAGGGACCTGGAAACACTCGCAACCCAAATCTGAAGAAAAGGAAAATTTTTTTCTCACAAAAAAGTCTCTAACGCCTGGAACTCTAGACCAAGCTGCTGTTGGTTAACCGCGGCAAACTAGATCTGGGATCAGTCAGAATTGGCAGGGGATTATGGGTAGGGGAGGAGCTTGGAGCTCGGAAATAAAGCTGTTGAAAACTGCCGGCTCGGATCCGAGGTCGGATCCGATTCCCATAGGTTGCTGCACAAATGAAGTCAACTACTTCAGATCAATGCTTTTTATACAGAATTCTCAAGCAATTATCCAATCACATGATGAAAAAGACAAGTGCATAATTTAAAAAAAGAAGTTATGCACCTACCATAACGTTCCATGTTTGTTGTCCTCCATCTCGCCTTCCTTCTTGCTGGTTGGGTTCGGAACCGATCCTCGGCTGATTTACTATAGCTTGAGAGCTTATACTGGCTCGAGGCTAACCCCTATCCCAACATGCCTAGCGGTAGCTACCCAGATCTAGTTTGTGATAGCCCACACTAGACAATCATAGTAAATGCAAATTTTACTAAGCTCTTACACATTCAAGGTTAGGAAGGAAAGAGGAAAAAACAAGGCATGGTTAACTAACCTGGAATGTCAACAGGAAACTCAGCCAGTGTAACCAATACATCACACATGCTCCTCTCGATCATCCAGGAAGGGGGAAGGAGGGGGGGATGCAACAAGGAAGGCGAGATGAAGGACAACAAACATGGAACATTATGGTAGGTACATAACTTCTTTATGTTATGTTGTCCCATACCTTGTCTTCGTTCTTGCTGGTTGGGACCGCGTCCCCAGCACCTGGTTCTTTGGTGGCTCACTGGAACAAACTCTTCAGGACTGTGGAACCAAAGGATGCCCTGTTCCGGGAGACCACATCCATTCTGTAATGAGTGATTAAAGGTATGAGGATTTGCCCATGTTACTGCTGCGCAGATTGAATCTAAAGGCAATTTGGCTTGAAAGGCAACAGAGGTAGCTAAGGCCCTGGTTGAGTGTCCTCTGGCTTTCCCTGGAAGCTTCTTTTTACGCAAATCATAAGAATACCTGATTGTGTCTGACAGACACTTTGATAAGGTCACTTTTGAAACTGGAGAACCTTGTTTATTGTCAGCAAAGGATACAAACAATTGATCTGATTTTCTGAAGTCTTTGGTCCTGTGTAAATAAAAACATAATTGTCTATGAACATCCAATTGGTGGAGTCTATACTCTGCTTGTTGCCATAATTGGGGTAGAATACAGGAAGCTCAATGGACTGATTTAAATTATACTCTGAACATACCTTTGGCAAGAAGGAGGGACTGGTTCTGAGACAGAGACTATCTTTGTGAAAGATGAGATATGGCGGGTCAACAGATAAAGCGTGTAATTCAGAAATCCATCTAGCTGAGGTGATGGCAACCAAGAAAAGGGTTTTCCAAGATAGAAATTTCAGGGGACAAGATGCTGCTGGTTCAAAGGGTGGAAGATAAGTGCAATCAGACCTCTGCACGTATGGCTACTGCACGGCTCAAAGGCATCAAGGAATTACAAAAACATGGTAGAGCCAGCAAACAGTGGACCAAACTCCGTTTACTGAAGGAAGGAGGAAAAAAAACATACCGGTTTCGGCCCTTAGGCCTTCCTCAGTGTTTGTAACAGTTACAAAATTCACAATAAATATATATATATATATATATATATATATATATATATATATATATATATATATATATATATATATATATAGCGAGAGAGAGAGAGAGAGAGAGAGAGCGGTCCAGCGCCACCTGCAGTCCAAAAGCAGAATTGCATACATTTAAACATTCATTTTTATTTTTATTTTTATATGTATTCATTCAACCCAGGGGAAAAAAGTGCACCTAATTTAATAATCCATTTATTTTCCATTTTGTTTAATACTGCATGCCAACCAGATTTATTAAGTGTATTCCACTGTATAATATCAATCACAGTAAATCTGAACTTGGCATGTGGGTGTTTAATTGTATGTTTGTACAGTGCATTCGTAGGTTTACAAGTCCTAATATCACTAAGATGTTCAGAGATCCTAAATTTGACACAGCGTGAAGTTTGTCCTACATAAAATGCTGAACAATTGCATGATGCCAAATAAATCACCCAGTCTGACTGACAATTTGCAAAGAATCCAATAGAAAAAACTTCACCAGTGTTCCTACTAGTAAATTCCTTTGTTTTCTGCTCATATTATTGCAATGTGTACAGTGGCCACATGGGAAACAGCCCAGTAGAGGGCCCCCTTGTAAGGTTATTTGTTTAGATGAATTCACATTCTTATTGATATGTTTATAGTGGTTGAAAAAGGAACCCATGTTCCGACCCAGTCTATATGAAAAGTGACATCTGTCATCCAATATTGCCCTAAGTTTATCTGCTAGCAATATATTCCAATGTCTCCGCACACAGTTGATAAGAGTGCCTGTATTTTTCCCATATGTAGTAACCAATATAATTTGTGAGTTAGATTTCTGTTTATGCTCCTTGTATTGTAGTAGATTCTCCCTGTTTGTGTTAGTAGCATACCGTCTTCCTTGAACGATATCACCTTTTTTATATCCCCGGTTAAGGTACCTTGTGGATAAATCTAACTCATAGGTGGTAAATGTGCTTTCTTCTGAACAAATCCTCCTCAGGCAAAGAAATTGTGATTTTGGAATGTTTCTGCAAATATGGGGGGGATGAAAGCTGGAGGCATGGAGTAGGGAGTTGTATTGGGGATATTTACGATAGATTTCTGTTGTTAATGTATGGTCTACATTTCTTGTTACTAAGACATCTAGAAAGGTAATCTGATTAGTGTCATAAGTTATTGTGAATTCAATACCCCATTTGTTTTCATTCAAATAAGTCACAAACTCCTTAAGATGTACGATTGTCAGATCTCCATACCATCCAGCAATCATCCAAATATCTCCTCCATATATCGATTTCATCAATGTAGATGTTGTGAGCTTTGTCATAAATGATTTGGTCTTCAATGTAGGCCATAAAAAGGTCTGCGTATATAGGAGCAAATGAGGCCCCCATGGCCGTGCCTTTGGTCTGTAAATAACATTCGTTGCCATAGAATATCACATTTTTGGTTAACACATGATCCGCCATGCATAGTAACAGTGTATTGAAACCTGGGGGGTATAATTCTGACTTTGTTAACCAATGTTCCAAAGCATCTAGGCCAGCCCAATGGGGGATGTTGGTATACAATGCAGAAATATCCAAAGTGCACAAAAAACACCCTTCCTCAAGCTGCATATCTGTTATTATCCGGAGGAATTCAGTCGTATCTTGTATTCTTGCTCTAACACATTGGAGCAAGGGCTTCAGATGTAATGTGAGAAATTGAGATAATGGTTCTGTAATAGAACCTCTGCCCGAGACTATCGGTCGACCAGGTGGATGGTTTGGGTCCTTATGAATCCTAGGGAGGAAGTAGATGTATTGGTTACAGGGATCTGTAACTGTAAGATGATGTTGAATATCTTGTGTTATAATGCCTTCCTCCCTAGCTAGTTGTAAGAATTCATCTATTTTCTTTTTGAATCCTAGTGTAGGATCAATCACCATATGTGTATAGTATCTACTGTCTGATAGTTGTCGCATTGCTTCAAAATTATATGCTGACCAATCCTGTACTACAATGGCACCCCCCTTGTCTGCTGTTAATATTACTAGTTTCTTGTTGTTAGCCATTTCCACAACAGTGTCCATCTCCTTCCTGGACACATTATTCTGTTTGACGTGTGAATCCTTGAAATTAAAATGCAAATCTTTGAGAGTGGAATTATAGAACATGGATACAATCGGATGCATGGGTGGCATAAATGTTGATTTATGATATCTGAATCTAGCATCATTATCTAAATTGCCTTCTGTCTGAAAAAACAGTTTCAGGTTAAGTAATCTGCAAAACTCAAAGATATCATTAGCAAATGAATCTTCAGAAATAAAGAAACCAGGAATAAAATTAAGTCCTTTGTTAAGAATTTGAATTTGTGTTGTGGACATTGTTGTAGATGAAATGTTTAACACTATTTATTTCTGAACAATTAGTTTCAATAGGTCTACCATGCTTTTCACCCACCCCGTTTGTACCTTTGGCTAAAGAGCCCAGAGTGTTTCTTCTTTTAGAGGCTGGTGAGTCGGCAGAATGTTGTAAACCGGACTCTAAAGTGGTGGAGGAATCCTCCCCTGATTCATCACAACTTGAATTGTTCGATTTTTTCAAGATAGATCTTGGTCTCTTCTTTTTATTGACCTTCCTGTGGGAAGGCTCAAACCTAACATGTTTGTTACTTGAAAAGGGGTGCCTCCCTTCATAATCACTTAGCTCACGCTGAAATTTACACATTTTTTATCTTTAAGTGTCTGTTCACAGCTGAGAAGGTCCTGTCCCAATTTCTGAAGGTTATGAGAATAGCCCTCCTGACCTTCAAATTTACTGATATCATTACACATATCAGTAATTTCTAATATTTGTTTGTCTATGGTCCCTCAAAGGGTGGAAGAACCAGAGAGGCTAAAACCAAGTTTAGGTCCCAGGGGGTGGGAGGTTCTCTTACCGGGGGCCGTAAACGGGTTGTACCTCATAAGAATGCTCTGCACAACTTATGGGACATGATGTTAGAGCCCAACTCTCCCACATGAAAATTGGAGATGGCAGCTAGTTGGGCCTAATAGCAGATGCAGCTGCCCCTCGTTCAAAAGTTTTGGCCAGGAAATCAAGAATCTTGTGAACAGGAGCTGTGAAGGGATCACTATCATTATTCTTTGCCCAATAAGAGAACTTCTTCTATTTGCTAGCGTAAATCTTCCTGGTAGTGGTAGTGGGCTTGTGAGAGGACACCAGGATGTGTTGTACTGCCGGGGAAATGTTGGGAAGCCTGGCTAAGACTGGAAGTGGAGAAACCAAGCAGTCAGCTTGAGTGTTTGGAGGGAGGGATGGAGCACGCCTGACTGATGCATTAGGAGGTCCGGAACTGGGTCCTATCCAAGGCTCCACTTGTAGATGATGGCAGAGAAACGGAAACCATATCTGACGAGGCCAGTAAGGAGCAATGAGGATGAGTTTGCAACCCAGGGACTTTGCTTTCTGAAGTACCTTTGGGATCAGAGGAAACGGTGTAAAGGGATAAAGTAGTCCCAGAGGCCAATCGTGAACAAGCGCATCCCTGGGTGACTGCCTGGTGGGGAGACTAAGGCAAAGTAGCTGCTGCATTTATTGTTGAAGGGAGTGGCAAAAAGATTGCAGCATGGCTGGCCCCATTTGCGAAAAATCAAGTTGCAACTTCTTCCTACAGGGACACTCATGAGGCATGAGGATAGCCCTGTTGAGCCTGTCCGCTATCACGATGGATTTCCCAGGAATGTGCGTCGCAATCAGAAAACGTTGGAAAGACATCGCCCATTGCCATACTCGAAGGGCCTCCCGACACAAGGGGTAAGATTTGGTTCCGCCCTGCTTGTTGATGTACCAGACCACTGACATATTGTTTGTCTGAATTGCAATGGTTCCGGTAGGAAGAGAGTCTTGAAGTGCTTGCAACACCAGAAGCACCGATCTCATCTCTAGAACATTGATGTGCAAGTGCTACTTGTGAGATTGCCACATTCCTTGGACAGTCTTGCCCCAGATAATGCCCCCCCACACACACACACACACCATCTGGGTGGCGTCCGTGGTCACTTTGGCTACTGGATGGGGGTCTAGAAAGGGTGTGCCCAGTCTCACCTGTGGGGGACAAGCCACCATACTAAGTCCTTTTTGCAGGATTCCGTGATCGAGAGCATGTGTGACACTGGTAAATCCTGGAGAGACCACTAAGCAAAAAGAAGCCACTGCAGAATCCTCATGTGGAAGCGAGCCATAGGGACTAGAGTAATTGCTGTGGCCATTGAGCCCAAGACCTGCAATACTTCTCTTGCCTGAACTCTCGTCATTTTTATGAGAAATGAAATTTGCTGACGAATGGTTGACACCCTGTCTTGAGGCAGCTTTTCTATCATGGCTCTTGTACCCAAGTCTGCCCCCTATGAAGGTAAAAGACTGACAAGGCAACAAGGCAGACTTTTCGTAGTTTATGGTGATGTCTAGCTGGGAACAGGTTTGAATTGTGTAGTCCCGTGCTTTGATTAATTGATGCTCGTTGGTAGCAGTGAGGAGCCAGTCATCTAGATATGGAAACACCTGGAATCCTAGACGTCTCAGGTGAGTCGTTACCACTGCCATACACCTGGTGAACACCCTGGGGGCTGTGGTGAGACCAAAGGGCAGAGCTCAGAACTGATAATGACTGGCTCCCAGCCGGAAGCAAAGGAATCTCCTGGTTCGCATGTCCATTTTTATGTGGACCCCCTCTGCCGCGAGGCTGGTGTCTTCCATTGTTGTTTCCCCCTCTGCCCCAGGGGAAAAATCTCCACGTGTGTAAAGCGAAGCTCCCTGGGATTTTCTAAACCACATCTTTCCACTCTTCTGACCTCTAGGATAGGGTCTAGATGGAGTGGACAAACAGACTCCTACAGCAGAGAGAGTCTTGCCATCCTGTTCACACCTGGTGAGAGTCTCTTTTACCTGAGACCCAAACAAGGGCGAGCCATCAAAAGGGGTACTGGTAAAGGAAAACTTGAAAGGTTCCGCAAACTGACAAAGGCATATCCAGGAGTGTCTTCATAAAGCAACTCCGGTACCTGCTGCCCTACTCACTCCATCTGTCTCATAAGAAATGAGCATCATGGAGGAGTTAACCACTGAACTCAAGGTCGCAAGCTGGGAAGTCTCCCTGTTCGCAACTCCCTCAGCTGTAGGATCTTGCATGGTATCTCCTAACTCCTTTTGGAGATCCTTCTGAAGTTATGTGAAGTGTGACAAATAATTCAGTGACCTGAGAGTAAAGGTCACTGAAGAGAACATATGCTTCCCATACCTGCCCATCGTACGGGACTCCTTGTATGGTGGATGGACAGATAAAGTTTTCACAAGTTCCTTTTTAGTGGCTGCTGCCACCACCATGGCATCAAGAGGAACCCTTTTGGAAAGGAAGGATTTGTCTTCAGGTCCAGTTAAAAAATTTATTTGGTCTCCATGGAACTGGTTCCATGGTCCCTGGAGCGCTCCATGCCTTCCGACTCACTACAGATAAAAGTGGGTCAAAAGGCGGAGAAACCCAAGAGGTGGAGGGTCGGGAGCCAAATGCTTCCAGGTAGACAGACTCGTCCTCAGAAGGGGCTAGGGACTTCCAGCCACCCCTCTAAGGATTTCCAAGATGTCCGAAAAAAAGACATCCTCAGAGGGGGACCATGGGGACCCTTTTGATTCATCCAAGTCTGTGTCTGATGTGATGGACTCAGGGGAGTCCAAATGCTTCCTCTTAAATTTTTTCTTCAGAGGGACCTCCTCCGAATGTTCAGGGGAGGTTTTGGAAGAAGTGGGGTCGGCCAATGGGGTGTCCTGGGGCATAGGTTCCCTACGCTTGGAGGAAGGAGGAGGGTCCAAGGCAGGCACAGAGGGAGAGGGAGCCAATGGAGCCAAGGGTGGAGTGGTCTTAGGAGACAGCACACTCCTCATCACCTTGAAGGTGCCACGGTCCCAAGTCGAAGGAGCCTCCAGCTCTGAAGAGCCAGGAGATCTCCTGTGAACCACGGCTTCGAGGCTGATGTGGGAGCCCAGCTCACCTGCGCCGAAGGAGCCAATTCCTTATGGGGTGGGCTCGATAGCAATTTGGCAAGTGCCTGTGACTTGAGCAGCCTATTGATCACTCTTTCCACATCATGATCCGAAAGCCTGGAGGACCGAGATGAGTGAGAAGAGGACTGGTTACGGCCTGCCCCAGATTGCAGCAAAGGAGATTGTGGAGCAGAGTGCACCGGCTCCAAAGAAGGAGACCTGGTTCTTTTATGGGCCGGGACTGGCTCCGAAGATACTGATGGAGCCACTGGAGACCTAGCTTTGTCGAAGCCAACACTGGGAACTGACAGAGCCAAAGGTTTGACAGTGGACTTAGGCTGTTCCAAACTTGGAACTGATGAGGATGGCTTAGGGGATTTTTCAGACAGTTTAGCTGGCTGAGGACCCTGAGACGAAGGATCTTGAGGGTTCTTCAGAAAGGCATGCAAAATCAGCTTGTTTTTTCTCTCCTGCAGGACTCTGGCACTGAAAGTGTGACAGACAGAGCATGACTCCTGCAGGTGAACAGCCCCTAAACAGTATACACAACTCCTGTGCCCATCCGTAAGGGACACTTTTTGGCAACATGAGTCGCATTGTTTGAAGCCAGAGGGTTTTGACTCTTTGGACATGCTGGACAACTAGAAAAAACACAACAGCAAAAATAAGGATGTAACGGCTAGCAACACACAACAACCAACACTACCAACAAGGCTGTAACGGGGCTAACACCACTCAACAAGGATATCTCTTTTTTTTTTCTTTTTTTTTTTTTTTTTAATAGAAAAGGAAGAAAAGAAGAAGAAGATGAAGGGGAAGAGCCTCTAAGTACAATGGTGATTCCCCCAATAGGTGAGCCTCTATCTTAAATGGCTACTCCGAAAGGGTGTGGAAAAAAGAAGAACCCTCTATGTTAAACGGGCTCAAGGAGAAAGCAAGGCCTGAGAAAAAAAAATGACGGCCAAGAACAACCAAAAACAACAGCAGAGGAAGGTCAGAAGGTCGTTATACTAAGCGAGGATTAATATACACACCAACAAGGTAATTAAACCAGTAAAACCCTGGAAATGATGACAATATATATGAAAAAACTGTACAAATACTTAGCTTGAGCCAGTAGTCGCAATCTTGATGCTGCAAGCGGCAAACGAGATCTGGGTAGCTACGGCTAGGCATGTTGGGATAGGGGTTAGCCTTGAGCCAGTACAAGCTCTCGAGCTATAGTAAATCGTCCGAGTCGGAGCAGAGGATCGGCTCCGAACCCAACCAGCAAGAACGAAGACGAGATGGGACAACATAACATGGTACATTATAGTATACTTAATACACAAGAAACATTTCTGATTTCTTTGTTCAAATTTGAAGTATCAAACAAACATACAGACAAAGTTTTCTTTTAATCACATTTTTAACATTTTCACCTCTTAAAGATACTTTACATTGGTCTAAACATACAATATTAAATTCTTTAAACAGTCTGTTGTGTTCTTTTTCTAAATGCATTACCACTGCATTCCCATCTTTTTTATGTTTAACATCTAGGTTGCACGTGTTTCCTCCGGGTGCTCCGGTTTCCTCCCACACTTCAAAGACGTGCCGTAGGTGGACTAAACACTCTAAATTGGCCATAGGTGTGAGTGCGTTGTACACATGAACTACTGTGGCAGGGCTAGCCACCTGGCAGTGTAAACCTTGGCTCAAGATGACCGTCACTGTTGAAGTGACACCATGACCCCATGTGCAAAATGGGATAAAGGGGTTGAGGAGGGATGGATATAGGATACATTCTGAACTATACATCTAATTTGTCCATTAGTCTCGGTCTACATAAAGATTAGTTGTGTAAAATCTTACCATAACTATAGATGTCCCTCTCTTCCATGTTGCAGTATTCATATTCTCACTGTGGGATCCTCTGCCTCAGGCGACCTGAATGTCCGGCTCCTATGCCAACGCTTAAACCTGGTTGTTGTCAGGTGCATGGGACATCACACGCAGGGCCATAAACCCTGGGTCTTAAATGTGATGTCTGCATGCACAGACTGAGGAAAGTACAGTTGTGTACACCTACCATAAATGTAGATGTTCGAGTGTCTTCACTGTTGCAGTCATAACTGTAGGGTGCTCCTGCCGGCAGGCAGCCCGAGGTCGGCCAGAATCCCAAAGTCTGGGTCCGGCGTCGGCTGTAAAAGCTAGTATCCTGACGTCAGTACGCCTTGGTACATAGCCCTCAGCCGACGCCATCTTCTCCAGCCTTTCTTGCCCTAGATGTCAGAATACTCCAATTAATCAAAAATGAATCCAACAAGGAAACACAAATACAACACAAAAAAGGAAAAGGGGATAGGAGGGAGGGAAACCCAGACTGCAACAGTGAAGACACTCGAACATCTACATTTATGGTAGGTGTACACAACTGTACTATGTTCTTCGTGTTTCACTGTTGCAGTCATAACTGTAGGGTGGAATCCCAAAGCAGTGTAGAGAGGGAGGAGGCTTTAGATAGAAGAAGGGGAGGCAAGAATACCCTGCAAGACAGCAGAGGCAAAGCCTGCCCTAGACTTAGAAAACAAAGGGAGATTGTAGTGCTTGGAAAAGTATGCACTGAACTCCAAGTGGCAGCTTCCAAGATATCCTTGGTAGGTACTCCTCTGAGAAAAGCTGTAGAAGTAGCAGCTGCTCTAGTAGAATGACTTCTAATGGTTCCAGGAAACTGTTTACCATGATGAGTGTAACAAAATCTGATCCCATAAGCAATCCATTTGGAAATGGTTTGTTTAGAAATAGGTTTCCCAAGTGAACTGGAGGCAAAGGAAACAAACAGTTGGTTAGACTTTCTGAAATCTTTAGTCTTGTCCAAGTAAAATCTTAACTGTCTGTGCACATCCAATGAATGCAAAATCCTTTCCCTTTATTTTGAGGATTTGGAAAGAAAGTAGGAAGGTGAATTGTCTGATTCAAGGCCACTTTCAAATCACCTTAGGCATGAAAGTAGGATTGGTCCTCAAGGATACTCTGTCCTGATGGAAAATAAGGTAAGGTTCCACAGCCATAAGAGCTTGCAACTCTGAGACCCTTCTGGCAGAGGTCAAAGCTAACAAAAGAACAGTCTTCCAAGATAGAAACTTAATATCTGAAGATGCAGCAGGCTCAAAAGGAGGCAAAGTAAGTTTTTCTAAAACATAATTAAGATCCCAGGCAGGGACAGGAGGGGTCCTTGGAGGCCAAATTCTTAGCCCCTCAAAACTGCTTCACCAAAGGATGTGAAAAAACAGGAGGATCAGAACTGAAATGCGCAGAGATAGCAGAAGCATGAATCTTAATGGAAGAAAATGAAAGTCCCTTAGATAAAAGCTCCGAAAGGTAAAGCAAAATAGAGGAGAGATCAGGAACCTGAGGATCAGAACCTCGGTCCTGCATCCAAATAGAAAACCTCTTCCATTTAGAGGCATAAGATTTCCTAGTGCTAGGTCATCTAGCCTCCAAAAGAACATCCAAAACTTGTTTAGGAAGACTAGAAGCAATCAAATTCCTTTGAAGAGCCAAGCTGCCAAGCAAAGGGTCTTGAGGTTGGAATGTAGTAACTGACCCTGATGCTGGGACAGAAGCGAAGGGTTCAGTGGAAGAATCCAAGGAGGCCCCGAGAACAGGAGCTTTAGAGTTGGATACCAAAACTGTCGAGGCCAATTTGGAGCAATCAAGATGAGGAACTTGGGCTTGTCCTGCTTTATCTTCAGTAGTACCCGAGGCAGTAGAGGAAGGGAAGGCATATGCAGACAGACTTCTCCAACTGAAAGAAAGGGCATCCACTCTCCATGCTGTTTTGTGGAAGGACCTGGTGCAAAAGCGAGGCAGCTGATGATTGAGATGGGATGCAAACAGATCTATCTGGGGACATCCCCAAACTGCAGTAATCCTTTTGAACAAGTTGGTGTCTAGCATCCATTCGTGAGGATCTGAAATGTTTCTGCTCAGGCTGTCTGCTAAAAGATTTTGTTTTCCTGGAATGAATTGAGCCTGGAGATGCAGATTCAAATTTAGAGCTGTGTCCCATAAACTCATAGCCAGTCTGCAAAGGGGGTAAGAATGAGATCCCCCCCTGCTTGTTGATGCACCACATGACCGTGGTGTTGTCTGTGCGAATTAGCAGAGGCCCTGGTTGTTAAAAGGTGCTTGAAGGCCAAAAGGGCATTTTGAACTGCCAACATCTCCTTCAGATTGATGTGCCAGTGAAGATGGTCCTTTTTCCAGGTTCCTTGCTGGCAATTGTCTAGAAAATGTGCTCCCCAAGCATAATCCGAGGCGTCCGTGGTTAGGATTTGAGTAGGTTGAGGGAGACGAAAAGGTTTTCCTTCGTTTAAAATGCATGCCCTGGACCACCAGAGGAACTCCTTCTGGAGGCAGGGGATCAGAGGAATCAGAATATCCAGATCGTGATAATGCTGTGACCATACACTTTTCAGATACCATTGAAGCTTTCTCATGTGAAGCCTTGCGTTTGGAATCAACAGAATGCAGGAAGCCATGTAGCCCAGAGCCTGCAGGAATTTCCTTGCAGTGAGCTGAGATAGAGTTGCCAAGGTGTTGAAAGTAGAAGCCAGCTGAGTTTGTTTTTCTGGAGTGAGGTAGGCCCTTTGTAAGGTTGTGTTTAAGAGGGCTCCCAAGAATACCATTTGTTGAGAAGGGATCAAATGTGACTTTTTTATGTTCACTGAGAATCCCAGTAAGAGGAGAAGACGTTGAACGAAGTCTAGGTGTTGAAGCAGAAGATCTTTGCTGTCTGCCTGAATAAGGCAGTCGTCCAAATAGGGGTAAATCTGAATCCCTGAAGTCTGCAGTAAGCCACTACTGGTGCCAGGCACTTGGTGAAGACTCTGGGCGCAGTAGATAAACCAAAGGGCAGAACAGAGAATTGAAAGTGCCTCGAACCTGCCTTGAACCTGAGGAATTTCCTGCGGTCTTGTCTGATAGGGATATGCAAATAGGCTTCCTTTAAGTCCAATGTCACCATCCAGGCGTCCTGAGAGAGCATTGGAAGTAACTGTTGCAGAGTGAGCATCTTGAACTTTGGAATTTCCAAAGAGGTGTTTAACACAGAAAGGTCCAGAATAGGTCTCCAAGAGTTTTGTTTTCTGGGAACCAGAAACAGCCTTGAATAAAATCCTTTTCCCATTTCCAAGAGTGGAACAGGCTCTATGGCTCTCATGGCCAGAAGAGCATCCACTTGAGTTAAGGCCTCTGACCATTGAAGTTTTGGCAGATCTGGCC
Source organism: Protopterus annectens (assembly GCF_019279795.1). Taxonomy (NCBI): domain Eukaryota; kingdom Metazoa; phylum Chordata; order Ceratodontiformes; family Protopteridae; genus Protopterus; species Protopterus annectens. The sequence continues at coordinate 831,689,943 of NC_056737.1, forward strand.
AACCGTGAGTCCTTGGCAAAGTGTGAAAGTGGAACTTGTAACCTTTTAAAATCACATCCAATACCCATTTGTCCTGGGTAATATGAATCCAATTCCTGTAAAAAGAGACAGTTTTCCTCCGAGAGGGGCGTCCAGGTAAAGAGGTCCTGAAGCCCAACCGAGAGAGTCATTGAGTTTGTTTTCTTTGAGATTGGGATCTGTCTTCTCCCCTTCTAGGTGAAGAAGCAGTCCATTGTCTAGATCTGTACGAGGTCTGGCCTTGACCACGGCCTCTGGAGCGTCTATATCTTCCCCTTTGAGGCCTGTCAGACGTGGGAAAGGACCAATTTTAGTGGGCCAATTCCTGGAAAATCTAGGAGGCTGGACCTGCAAGAAATCTTTACAGTCTGCATGGACTTTGCCTTTTCTTCCATCTTTTAATAACTTCCTCAGCCTTAGAACCAAAAGAACATCATGTTGAACAGGGGCATCTAATAACTTAGCCTTAACCTGTTCAGGCAAACTTTGTTCACGAAGCCAGGCATGTCTCCTAATCACAGTACCAGAGGCAGCAGCCCTGCAGGAAGCATCCAAAGCATCAAAACCACAATGTAAGCTATGCTTGTTAACCTGTTCAGTAGCATGCAAAACATCCTGAAGTTCCTTATCCTCTGCACAAGCAGGTACGGAAGCAAGCTTTTGCTTTAAAACAGACAAAAGAAATTGCTGGTATTTAAACATATGAAACTGGCAATTTAATGCCCTTACAGAAAGGGTAGCAGAAGTATATACCTTTTTGCCCCACCTGTCTAAAGCACGAGAATCCTTCTCAGAGGGAATAGGATTTTTAGAAGTAGCAACCTTAGCAGCCTTAGAACCCTGAGAAATAGTTTCAGGGTCTGCAGAAGGATTTTAAATAGAAATAAATGAGAGTCAGGAACCCTATAAAATCTATCAGGCTTAGAAGGAGCAGGAGGCATGGAATCAGGATTCAAATTAGCCTCAGAAAAGCATCATCCACAATGTCCAAAACAGGAGGGATAGCTAAAGGCCTATGCTGAGGAAGAAGAAGAAATTCTCTAAGCCTCTTTTTGGAAGCAGAATATTCCTGTCCTTCCCAATGAAAATGTTCCCTCATCTCATGCAAGGTTTCCCCAAAAGAAAAATCCTCAGGCGGAGAGGCCGAGGGCAAAGATTCCTCAGCATCCGAATCCTCATAAGGGGGGAAGGAATAGTCCTGATCAGAGGAAGAAACAGAAGAGACAGAGGCCTGGTCAGAAGAATCCAGAGTAACATCCTGTCGAGGCCTTTTCTCAGGAGGGGGGTGAGAACCCCTAATCATTGTAAGCAAGTCTTCAGCCATCCTTAATAAGAAGTTATGTACCTACCATAACGTTCCATGTTAGTTGTCTTCTCTCGCCTTCTTTCTTGCTTGATGGGCTCGGAGCCGATCCCTCGGCTCCGACTCGGCACTTGCTAAGCTCGAGAGTCACTTTTACCAGCTCGAGGCAGCCCCATATCCCATGATGCAAGGCGGTAAGTACCCAGATCTCGTTTGCTAACTAAGGGCAATAGCACCAAGCATAAAATACTTCCCAAAGGAAGAAAGAAACTTACAGATGGAAAAGTACCAGATCTGAATGGTCTATAGCATAACAGTTTCTTATACAAGGTCTGTCCAGGCCAGGGGGAAGGAGGGAGGGTCGCAAGAAAGAAGGCGAGAGAAGACAACTAACATGGAACGTTATGGTAGGTACATAACTTCTTAATGTTAAGTTGTCAATCTCGCCTTCATTCTTGCTTGATGGGACCGCGTCCCTAGCACCTCTATCCTGGGTGGCTCAATGGAACAAACTCTTGAGGACTGTAGAGCCAAAACTGGCTCTGTCCCTGGAGGCCAAGTCCAATTTGTAATGGGAAACAAAAGTGTGAGGAGTAGCCCAAGTGGCGCTGCACAAATAGTGTCCAAAGGAAGTCTAGCTTGAAAAGCTGTAGAAGTAGCTAAGCTCCTAGTTGAATGTGCTTTAGGTTTTGAGCACAGCTGTTTTCCCCTGAGCGTATAAATTTCAGAGATGACCGAAGAAAGCCATCTGGACAAAGTCACTTTAGAAACAGGAAGGCCTTTTCTATTATCCGCATAGGAAACAAAAAGTTGATCAGATTTTCTAAATTTTTTGTTCTGTCCAAATAATATCTAAGTTGACGGTGGACATCAAGATAATGTAGCTTTTGTTCAGCTCTATCTGAATAGTTAGGGAAAAATACCGGGAGATCAATGGATTGATTCAAATTGTTCTTTGAAGCGACCTTAGGTAAAAAGGTTGGGTTAGTTCTCAAAGATACTCTGTCTTTGTGAAAAACCAAATAGGGGGGTCGAACCGAAAGAGCATGAAGTTCAGACACCCTCCTGGCAGATGTAATAGCCACTAGAAATAACGTTTTCCAAGAAAGATATTTCAGGGAACAAGAAACAGCTGGCTCGAAGGGGGGAAGAATCAAGGATGTCAGCACTAAATTTAGATCCCACTGAGGAGGAGGATTCCTGATTGGAGGTTTTAGTAGGAAAATTCCTTTCAAGAAGGCCCTGCAGAGCCTATGGGACATAATATTATGATCTGCTATCCCGACATGAAAATTGGAAATAGCAGCCAATTGAACTCTGACTGTGGAAGAAGAGGAGCCTGCATGAAAAATCTCTGCTAAGAAGTCCAGAACTGCCTGAACAGGGGCAGTAAAAGGATCAATATTTTGGGCCTTAGCCCAATAAGAGAAACGTTCCATTTGCTTGTATAAATCCTCCTGGTAGAGGATTTTAGAAGCTACTATGATGTCTCTAACTGGGTTAGAGATCAAAGGAAGCCTGGCTAAGGAAGGAAGTGGAGCAACCATGCTGTGAGGTTGAGAGAAGGGATTGACCGGTGCAGCTGACCCGATTGGTGAATCAGAAGATCTGGCACTGGGTCCAGATGCCACGGCTGCACCAAAAGGTGATGATGGAGGAACGGAACCAAACTTGTCGAGGCCAGTAAGGGGCAATGAGAATCAATTTGGCTCTCAAAGCGGTAGCTTTCTGGATCACCTGAGGGATCAGAGGAAATGGGGAAGGCATAAAGAAGTCCCTGGGGCCAATCCTGGGTCAGAGCGTCTCTGGGGGATGGCCTGATAGAGGAAGAGGCTGAAGAAGTCTGGACATTTGCTGTTTTGGGGAGTAGCAAAAAGATTGCAACATGGGCGACCCCATTCCAGAAAAATCTCTTCCGCTATAGATTGCTTGAGAGACCACTCGTGAGGCATGAGTATAGCTCTGCTCAATCTGTCCGCTATAATGTTGGTTTTCCCAGGGATATGCGTTGCTACCAGAAACCGATGAGAGGAGATCGCCCATTGCCAAAGTCTGAGCGCTTCTCGACACAAGGGGTAGGACTTGGTTCCGCCCTGTTTGTTGATATACCAAACTACAGACATGTTTGTCTGTGTGGACTGCAATTGTCCCTACGGGAAGAAAGTCGTTGAGGGCTTGCAACGTTAAAAGCACTGCTCTCATCTCCAGGACATTTATGTGCAGATGGTACTCGAACGGTTGCCACGTCCCATGAACCATCCTGCCCTGATAATGACCCCCCCACCCGATCAGGGAGGCATCCGTGGTGACAGTGGCTATCGGGGATGGAGGTACAAAGTACCTGCCTTGGTGAACCTGAGACGATGTGATCCACCAAGCAAGATGCTCTTTGCATGTTTGTGTCACCAGAATCTGGTGACGCATTGGAAGTTGCTGGTATGACCACTGTGTGAACAGCATCCACTGAAGAAGGCGCATGTAGAATCGAGCCAGGGAAGAAGAGTAATGGCCGCAGCCATGAGACCTAATACCTTTAGAACCATTCTGGCCTGTATTTTCTTGCTGGCCAGAATGATCCTGACATGAGTCTGAATGTCTGAAACTCTTTGTTCTGTAAGGGTAGCTGACATCCGAACAGTGTTTAAGTTTGCGCCTATGAAGGTAATAGACTGGCAGGGTGATAAGGATGACTTTTTGAAGTTGATTGAGATGCCCAAATGAGAACAAAGGTCTATTGTGTAATCCCTGGCTTGTATAAGCTGATGCCTGGTGGTGGCTGACAGGAGCCAGTCGTCGAGATACGGAAACACCTGGAATCCTTGACGTCTCAGGTGAGCCGTGACCACTGCCATGCATTTGGTGAACACTCTGGGGGCTGTAGTGAGACCAAAGGGCAGGGCTCTGAACTGGAAATGACTGGACCCCAGCCGAAGCGGAGAAATCTCCTGGAGCGTCTGTGAATTTTGATGTGATAGTACGCATCCTGAAGATCTATTGAGCACATCCAGTTGTCCTTCTGTAAGAAGGGCAGAATTGACTGAAGAGTGACCATTCGAATCTTGTCTTCCTGACAGACTTGTTGAGTCTGCTGAGATCCAATATTGGTCTCCAGTCTCCCGTCTTTTGGGGACCAAAAGAACCTTGAGTAGATTCCGGCTCTGAATGGTCTATTGTAACTGGCTGAATGGCTCTTTTTGCAGTAGTTTTGCGATTTCTGACTCTGCAATCTCCCTTAGACCGGGTGGTACATCTGGAAGGGAACTTGAGGGAAGGACTTTCCTCGAAAGGAATTATGTAACCCTTGGATATGATCGACTGTACCCGTCTGTCTTGAGTGAGGGAATGCCAGGCTTCTGGGTACAGTGATAATCTTCCCCCGACTGCCTCCAAGGAGGGACAGCCGGGCAACACCTCAGGGATGCTGAAAGGGCTTGTCAGAGAGAGGCTCCCTGTTTCCCTGGTTCTTGGACCCCTCTGCCTCTAGAGCGTCTGTTGTTGTTATCCCCTCTGCCTCTAGGGGTAAACTGACCACGTGAATCCGGCGTGACTCCTTGGGATTTACGGAACCACATCTTGCCACCCTTCTGTCCTTTGGGATAAGGCCTAGAAGGTGTGGAAAACGGACTCCAACAGCAGAAAGAGTCTTGCCGTCCTGCTCGCACCTGGTCAAGGTTTCCTTCACCTGAGGGCCAAACAAAGCTGACCCATCAAAGGGAGAATTTGTGAAGGACGCCTTAAAGGGATCCACAAAATCACATAGCCGCATCCAGGCTTGGCGTCTAAGAGCCACACCTGTGCCTGCGGCTCTACTCGCTCCATCCGCAGCATAAGATATTAGCCGCATGGAGGAGTTTGCAATGGAATTGAGGGTTCCTAGCTGAGAAGCAATTTTTTCTTGAGCCCCTGCAGCTGTAGGATCCTGAACTACTTCTCCCAGCTCCTTCAGGATATCCCTCTGGAGTCTGGTGAAGTGACATAGGTAATTCAGCGAACGCATAGCAAAGGTCGCTGAGGAAAACATCCGCTTACTGTACCTATCCATGGTCCTAGAGTCCTTATTAGGAGGATGGACGGGCACGGAAGGATCTGCAAGTTCCTTTTTGGTGGCCGCAGCCACCACCATGGCATCAGCGGGGACACCCTTAGTAAGGAATTGTTTGTCACTCGGGGCAGTGATAAATTTTGAAGGCCTCCTAGGGACTGGCTCTACAGAGTCAGGAGCTGCCCACCTCGTGCAATAACCTGCATAAGGGGGTCGAAAGGCGGAGACACCCAGGAGGTGGAGGGCCGAGATCCAAACGCCTCTAGGTATACTGACTCATCCTCAGAGGGATTGTTGGTGGGCCAGTTTCCCCTCTGTTTCATTAGTTCTAGGATGTCTGAGAAGGAGACATCCTCAGAGGGGATCTAGGGATCCCTCTGACTCATCAAAGTCAGTATCCGAAGTGACAGACTCGGGAGTCTACATGCTTCCTCTTACAAGTCCTCTTCCTAGGAGGATCTCCCGAAACATCAGGAGAATCCTCGGAAGAGGGGGAAATTCCCAATGGGGAAACCTGAGGCGGAGGATCTCTGGGTCCTGTAGCAAGAGAAGTGGCAGAGATGTCAACAGGTACTATAGAGGGAGGAGCTACGGGAACAGACTGCTGACTGATACCAGTGGCCTGTACACTCTTCATCACCTCGAATGCCTCCCTCCCAGGCAGGTCCGAGAGAACCCGCTCAAGAGCTAGGAACTCCAGGGACCACCGAAGGGAAGTCTCCGAGGCAGATGTCGGAGCCGAGCTAACCAAGGCCGAGGCTCCAAGGGGAAGAGCGGGTTGGACAAGAGTCCGATGCCACTCACCCCTCGGAGGAGACCATGGAAGCCCGACCACCGAATCCCTCTAAGGAAGGTCTCAAGAGGAGATCAGAGTAGAGGCTGAAGGAACAGAAGGGGTATCCGTCCTCCAGCCGTAGCAGTAACCATTCCCGAAGACTCCAACTCCAAGCTCTGGGGTAGAGTTGAAGGAGGAACTGTAACGGGGTGTGGACCAACAGTCGTCTGTTGAGACGGTGTAACATTTGGGCCAGTACCTGTGACTTGAGTAATCTACTGACCACTCTCTCTAGGTCATGATCTGACAACCTGGATGACCTTGAAGATCGGCTCCGATGGCTCCGTTCCGATAGAAGAGGTGAAGCCGAAAGTATCGGCTCCAAGGAAGGAGACCTCGACCTCTTCCTGGAATGAGCCATCGGAGCCGGTACTATAGATCCTGTCGGAGCCGACCTCGGAGCCGACAGGAAGCTCGATGTATCGGCTCCAGCCGAGCCGATACAGCCACCAAAGTAACGGTGTCGGAGCCAATCGGAGCCGACACCGATGCCTGTGCCACATGGGTGTCGGAACCGATCGGAGCCGACATCGAAGTGGTCAATACAGATTCGGCACTGATAGCCATCGGTGCCGAAGGCTTTGTTAAGCCAGAATCGGCTCCAGCCGAGCGATCTCGACTCAATGCAGTCGGGCCGAGGCCGCAGGCTTAGATACAGAAGCCTGGGCCTTGGAAGGTTTTGCTGATTTTGGTGGAGCCGACTTAGCCGGAGAGCCCTCCGGCTTAAGAAGGCCCCTAAGAATCAGCTTATTCCGTCTCTCCTGCAGGACTCTCTGGCTGAAGGAGTGACAAATAGCACAGGAGTCCTGCAGGTGAAGAGGGCCCAGACAATACAGGCAAGAAGTGTGACCGTCTGTCAGAGACATCTTCTGACAGCACGAGTCACACTTCTTAAAACCTGAGACCCTCTCCTTTGACATGGTGCTGAAAAAAAACACACACACACACCAGTCAAAATTAACTTAAATAAAATACCAAAAGGTATTCTATAAAACCAACACACACACCCTAACAGGGGGGGGATGGGATGGGGAAAAGTTTGACTAACAAAATTAAAGGAGACATGGATTTTCTGTCAGAAAAAGTACAAAATAAACTTAAAACTATCAATAAAAGGTTTTTTTACTAAAAGGGGCTTAAATCTCACAAAAGTGAATAACTTACCAGGAGCTGGTAAAGAGAAGACCTCCTAAGCGAAGCGGCAAACGAGATCTGGGTACTTACCGCCTTGCATCATGGGATATGGGGCTGCCTCGAGCTGGTAAAAGTGACTCTCGAGCTTAGCAAGTGCCGAGTCGGAGCCGAGGGATCGGCTCCGAGCCCATCAAGCAAGAATGAAGGCGAGATTGACAACTTAACATTAATTGTTTTTGTGTCTTGGGAGTGGATTCAGAAGCAGCTTGAGCTGAAACTTTAGACTTAGAAGGAGTCTTTGTCTTTGCCTTTGAAATAGTAATGTGAGAAGGCCTGAAAACCCCCTCAGAAGCCGGTACCTGCACAGCGGTTCCGGACCCATCTGAAGGAGCGACGTCCGAAGGTCCTGCAGCAGTTAAAATAGTGGGCCTTGATGGCTCCCCATGGGAGTCCGTATCGGCCATCGGTTCAGAAGCGGCGGACGACAGGGGCTGCAAAAGCGCCTCACTGACGACAGCCGAACCGGACGCTGGCTCCAGCTGCAACGAGTCCTGTTTGGACCTCGGAGGCCTGTCTTTATCTTTGCGCTTCTTTTGAACTCCGGTAGTATCCGATGACATTCTGTAATTGAAGCGTCTGCCAAAATAATTTAAAGCCCAGTCGTACCTGCGTTTGATAGTACGAGAGTTGAACCTGGCAAAGAACCGACAACAAGAAATGTCGTGGTCAGGGCCTAAGCAAGGTAGACAGTAAGAGTGGAAATCTTTATGAGGTATTTGTTTCCCACACGCTATACAATTATTAACTTTTTCTGACATCGGAGGAACAAGAAAAAGATTCCTGAACGGGGTACTTAGCTTTGAGAAGAGAAGTAACAACTTCGGACCGACAACAACCAAGAATGCTGTTCGAAAATCGCCAACCAACGTTTTGCGAGCTGCTTTCCACCGCACGGCAAGAAAGACTGGAGAAGATGGCGTCGGCTGAGGGCTATGTACCAAGGCGTACTGACGTCAGGATACTAGCTTTTACAGCCGACGCCGGACCCAGACTTTGGGATTCTGGCCGACCTCGGGCTGCCTGCCGGCAGGAGCACCCTACAGTTATGACTGCAACAGTGAAACACGAAGAACATCTGACTGCCCAGTTGGACAACAGCCTAAGGAATCCAAAAATTATGCCATCTAGACGGGGAAAATGTGATAAAGGGGTGGGGGGTGGGGGGGATGGAATACTGCAATATGGAAGAGAAGGACATCTATGATTATGGTAAGATTTTACACAACTAATCTATGTCCTTCTATTCTCATGTTGCAGTATTCTCACTGTGGGAGAGTGCCACAGCTCAAGATGAGGAAAGGGTGGAGGAAGAAGTTGCAGTTTCCAGGAAACTGTGGAGGATTGCCCTTGCAAATCCTGCCCTGGCTCTGGAGACGGTCCAATTTGTAATGTTTGGTAAAGGTATGCACAGAGGACCATGTGGCTGCCTCTAGAATGGTGGCTGTATCCAGGCCTTTGAGGAAGGCTCCTGAAGAGGCCACTGCTCTTGTAGAATGCGCCTTGACATTCTAGGGTAAGTCCTTGCCATGGTAAGAGCAGCAGTAGGAAATAGATCTTCGTATCCAGGAAGGTATAGTTTTGTTTGGATAGCGCCTTTCCCAGGGCCCTGTGGCATGAAGGAAACAAAGAGCTGATTGGACCTTCTAATGGCTTTGGTCTTGTCCAGGTAGAATCTTAATTGTCTGTGGACATCAAGGGAGTAGAGTACTCTCTCATGGTCATTTTGGGAAGAAAGGAAGAAGGTGGGTAAATGAACAGACTGAGAGCTAGCTCATTGACCACTTTGGACATGAAGATTGTGAAGAGTGGGGATGCCATTAGTGCTTGTAGTTCAGAGACCCTTCTGACTGAAGTAAGGGCTACTAATAGGACAGTCTTCCAGGTGCACATCTTCAGAGAAGTAGAGCTTGCTGGTTCAAAGGGGGCAATGGTGAGTTTCTCCAGTAGGTAGTTCAAGTCCTGGGGGGGGGGGCAGGTTTCCTTGGTGGTCTGACGTGGAGAACCCCTTTCAGGAATAGTTTGACTTCCAGTCTGGAAAGAAGAGGTGGATCCATAGGTAAAAGCAGGCTAAAATGGCAGATAAATGGACTTTCACGGAAGAGTATAAAAGTTCTGATTTTAGGAGCTCATACACACAGGCTAGGACTAGTGGAACATCCACTTGGAAGGGGGTCCCTTTGTCTTTGGAGACACCAACTGGAGAACCTTTTCCATTTTGAATCATAGGATCTCCTGGTAGCGGGTTTCCTGGCCTCCTGCAGGATGGATAGCATGTCCTCTGAGTACCGGTCTGTGAAGGGAATCAGGAGTTTATCATCCACAGGGTTAAGCAGAGCATTTCTAGAAGTAGGTGAAAGAGATCCCTTCTGTTGTGTGAGCAGGTCCACCTTGTGAGGCAACTTGTGGTGACTGCCCTTGGCAAGAAACAGAAGAAGTGGGAACCAAGAGACAGAAGAAGTGGGAACCAATGCTGCCTTGGCCAATAGGGAGTCACCAGCAAGATTTTTAGCTCGTCCTTCTGGATTTTTAGAAGGACCTTCCAAATGAATGGGAAGGGAGGGAAGGCATAAAGGAATAGTCTCTTCCATGAAATAGAGAAGCCATCCAGTCTTCAGGTTTATGGGGAGGGGTCCCTGGAGCAGAATACCTGCAATTGTATGTTCTGGGGAGACGCAAACAGATCTATCTGTGGTTTGCCCCACTGGTGGACAATATCTAAGAACACATTTCTGTGCAACATCACTCATGATGTTGAGAGAATTATCTGCTGACGGCATCAGCCTGATGGTTGTCCTGGGATGGACTGTAGATCGTAAAGAAAAAGGCATATTTGCTGTGGAGTGAAACACACTTTATTCCAGTAAAAGGTGAGCGCTTTCGAGGTTACCCTCTTCTTCAGACCTTAATAAAAACTAAAAATACATTCACAGTTTAAATATATAAAGCAGCCAATATAAACTTACAATAAAAAAAAATCAGTGGGACAAGCCCCTTTTCCTTAAAATAGGCTTTAAAGAAACAGCGCTGTTCAAACCAGGTGGAGCATAAGCCTTGAAATCAACTATCCATCTTAGCTCTATACATTCAGTCTCATTACAAACATCTCCTTCTCTAGGGCTTTCATTAATTTTTTGTAATGCTAAAAACTTAAAAGTGTGCTGAGCATCACAGTCAGATACATGCTTAGCTAGTGCATTTGTAGGTTTATTGTCGTGTATATCATTTAAGTGCTCCATAACCCTCTTTCAACATACGGTTAGTTTTACCTATGCAGAATGCACTACATAGGTTGCACTTAGCTAAACACACTATATTTTAGTGCAACAATCAGCAGAGAAATGAAATTATATAGGTGTTAAATACAACGGATGTTTGACCATACAAGTGGACCATATACTTGAACAAATCTTACATGCCCTACAAGCATATGTACCTTTATGCTGTGAAGTGAACCTTTCATTCATTCTATTACTTTTGCAGCATAAACATTGTTTCAAGTTTCTACAGTTCTTAAAACTAAATCTGGGAATATGGCCTACAACCTTGCAAATCTCTGGATCTGTCAACAAAATGGGCCAATTCTTCTTTATTATGTCACAGATTTTATTGACATCACTAGAGAAAGTCAAGCACAACCTATTGATCATTTCTGTGCCCTTTCTCCTTCCATCATGTACAGTAGTAGTATGCCCTTCCGAGAAGTATGGTCTAATTAATTACATTCCAAGATATTTGTTTCTCCTAAAGCTTTGTCTACTTCATGTGCCTTATATCCCATCAGCAAGATCTACTCGTAAATTCACTACTGCCTCTTGTAGATCTTTCTCATCAGTATACAACCTCCTATGATGTAAAACTTGATTCTTAATTATATTCCTAGTTATATGTCTGGGGTGCATACTCGAGCAGTGGAGAATGTTATTCTTGCTACAGCTTTTCCTGTGTAGCCTGGTTGAAATATTGCCAAACCTATTCTTATTGATATTTGCATATGTATCTGCACATGCTGTGTCCATAGCAACCCCCACTTTTTTTCTGTTGAACATCCCACAATACCAGTTATATATGGTTTACCCAAAATCCATAAAGATCAGTTGAAACCTCCTCTTCGACCCATTGTGTCGGGTAGAGGATGGTTAACCGAACCCATGTCTATATATGTGGAAAAACAGCTTAAGTATGTATTGAACACAACAGACACAGTATTGAAAGACAGCAAGCAGTTTTTGGAGCAAATGTATGACTGGGCCAGTCACTTGAATGACAATGACATCAGTAATGTGCTTTTTGTAACACTTGATGTGAACTCTCTACTTACAGTGATTCCCAATGATGAGGGAATTGAGAACGTTAGGTATTTTTTGAGTAAAGAGAGCAAATTTTCCACCACTAAAGTCAATGTGATTTGTGCCCTATTAGATCTTATTCTGGAAAACAATATATTTTTGTTTGAGAATGAGTTTTCTCTCCAAAATGTGGGAGTTGCTATGGGCACAGCATGTGCAAATACATATGCAAATATTGTGCTGGCCCATTGAGAGAAAGAGATGGTCTTCTGTACTGACATGTTTAAACAATATGTCATGTTTTACAAACGCTTTGTGGATGATATCTTCTTTACGTGGCATGGTGATGAGATACAGCTAGAGAGCTTTGTCAGATTTTTAGGGAACACCACTACCTATCTTTGTTTTTTTTGCTGTTCTGAAACGAAGACTGATTTTTTAGATATTAACATCAATAAGAATATGTTTGGCAATATTTCAACCAGGCTACACAGGAAAAGCTGTAGAAAGAATAACATTCTCCACTGCTCGAGTATGCACCCCAGACATATAAAGTACAGTTATGTACCTACCATAAATGTAGATCTTTGAGTGTATTCACTGTTGCAGTCATTACACTTTGGTTATCCTGCTGGCAGGCTACCCGCAGTCGGCCTGAATTCCAAAGTCCTGGTCCAGCGTCGGTTGCTGTCGTCTCTTCCCTGACGTCAGTGCGCCAGGGGTATATAAGATGCAGCCGACGCCATTTTCTTCAGTTTTTCTTGCCGCAGATGTCAGGTGCCCCCAAGAAGGTAGGCAATACACATTGCTTATAAAAAATATACACTGAAATAAACAATACCTTCATCTACAAGCAAATACACCACATAGGTTGTATAGGATAGAGAAGTACAGATAAGTCCCAGCAAAGAAAGGGGATGGTGGGTGGGTAACCTGGACTGCAACAGTGAATACACTTGAACATCTACATTTATGGTAGGTACACAACTGTACTATGTTCATCGTGTTTCACTGTTGCTGTCATTACACTTGGGTTAAATCCCAAAGCTGAGGTTGGGCGGCTGGGTCTAAATAGGATTAGGAGTGGCTATGAGGCCCTGCAGAACTGCAATGGCAAAGCCTGCTCCGGATTTAGAGTAATGAGGTAAGTGGTAGTGCTTGGTAAAAGTGTGCACTGAACTCCAAGTTGCAGCCTCCAAAATTTCCTTGGTTGGTACTCCTCTGATAAAGGCTGCTGATGTGGCTGCTGCCATGGCAGAATGTGGTCTAACATTCTTAGGCACTGACTTGCCACGCTGTCCATAGCAGAAACAAATGCAGTGTCCTATCCATTTTGAAATAGTCTGCTTTGAAATAGCCTTTCCTTGTGATCCTGCAGCATACACCACAAAAAGTTGCTCAGTCTTTCTGAAAGCTTTAGTTTTGTCCAAGTAGAAGCGTAGCTGCCTGTGTATGTCCAAAGAGTGCAGGAGCCTCTCCCCTTTATTCTGGGGATTTGGATAAAAAGTTGGCAAATGAATGGTTTGGTTAAGAGCCACACTGGATACTATCTTTGGCATAAATGTTGGGTTTGTCCTTAGAGAAACCCTGCCCTGATGGAAAATGATAAAAAGTACAGTTTTGTACCTACCATAAATGTAGATGTTCGAAGATCCACATTGCTGCAGTCATAACCTGTGGGTAGTCCGCTGTCCTCGGTCGGCCCGAATACCAAAGTATTAGGCTGGCGTCGGTCATGGGCACTCAGATCTGACGTCAGTGCGTCCAGGTATTAAAGCGCATGACCGACGTCATATCCTCAGTCTTTTCTTGCCCCAGATGTCAGAAGGCCCTAAAAAGAAAGGCCACAGCCTAAAATAGAAAAAACCTCCAAAACCCACATACAAACAATATCTACAACCCAAACCAAACAACCACTCCAAACTACAGAGGGGAAGGAGGGAGGGTAAATTGGACTGCAGCAATGTGGATCTTCGAACATCTACATTTATGGTAGGTACAAAACTGTATTATGTTCTTCATCTCACATTGCTGCAGTCATAACCTGTGGGTAGAATCCCAAAGCAAAAGTAAAGGGAGGTTGGCAAAATCATAAAGCATTGGGCGCTGCTAATAAGCCCTGTAAGACTGCAGTGGCAAATCCAGCCCTAGATTTGGAATAAAGAGGGAGATGGTAATGTTTAGAAAAAGTGTGCACTGAACTCCAAGTAGCTGCTTCCAAAATATCTTTGGTAGCTACACCCCTCAAAAAAGCAGTAGAAGTGGCAGTAGCCCTAGTGGAATGAGGTCTGATTCCAGCGGAATCTCCTTACCATGATGAGAATAACAAAAGCAATACAATGGCCAATCCACTTAGAAATAGTTTGTTTAGAAACAGGTTTCCTGAGAGCTCAAAGCAAAAGAAACAAATAACTGTTGAGACTGTCTGAAACTTTTAGTCCTGCTCAAATAATAACGCAACTGCCTGTGAATATCCAAAGTGTGCAAAATTTTCTCCCCTTTATTTTGGGGATCAGCATAAAAAGTAGGCAAATGAATAGATTGGTTCAAGGCCACATTTGAAACCACTTTAGGCATAAAAGTAGGGTTAGTACGCAGAGATACCCTATCCTTATGAAAAATCAGGAAGGGCTCAACTGCCATGAGAGCCTGTAATTCAGATACCCTTCTAGCAGACGTAATGGCCAACAAAAAAGCAGTCTTCCAAGACAAAAACTTTAACTCAGACGTAGCTGCAGGTTTAAAAGGAGGTAAAGTAAGTTTTTCCAACACAAAATTGAGATCCCAGGAAGGAGTAGGAGCTCTACGTGGGGGTCTTATGTTCTTTGCCCCTCTAAGGAATTGTTTAAACAAAGGATGAGACAATAATGGTGGGTCACAATCATAGTGAGCAGAAATGGCTGCAGCATGAACTTTTACAGAGGAGAAAGACAAACCTTTGTCTAATAATTCTGTAAGATATTGAAGAGAAACACTCAAATTAGGACTGGAAACATCAAAGCTCTTTGCTGTGCTCCAAATAAAAAATCTCCTCCATTTATCAGCATAAACTTTCCTTGTACTAGGCCTTCTGGCCTCCAAAATAACATTCAAAACTTGTTGAGGAAGCTTCGACCCTCCAGGTTCTAGAACAGAATATGCCAAGCTGTTAGATGCAGGGACTGAATCCTGACATTGAGGAAATGATTGCCCGCCTGAGACAAAAGGTGTGGAATTGAAGGCAAAGGCCAAGGAGGCTCCCGTACTAAACTCCTCAGTAGAGGGTACCAGTGCTGTCGAGGCCAATCTGGAGCTATTAGAATCATGGAGGGCTTGTCTTGTCTGACCTTCAAAAGCACCTTGGGAAGGAGAGGCAGAGGAGGAAAGGCATAGACGTGAAGATTGCTCCAACTGAATGATAGAGCATCCACTTTCCAAGCTGTGGGATGAAACATCTTCGTGCAAAACTTTGGCAACTGGAAATTTAGTGGAGAAGCGAACAGATCTATGTCTGGAGTCCCCCATATCACTGTCAACTGTCGAAATACATGAGGATCCAACTTCCACTCGTGGGGATCCACCATCTGTCTGCTCAAAACATCTGCTAAGGAGTTCTGTGCTCCTGGCAGAAACCTTGCCTGAAGAGTGAGGTGCAAACTGAGAGCAGTCTCCCACAGAATCATAGCTTGTCTGCAAAGAGGGTACGAATGGGTTCCCCCTTGCTTGTTGATGTACCACATGACAGTTGTGTTGTCTGTTTGAATCAACACTTGTCCCGGGTGAAGTAAATCCTTGAAAGCCATCAATGCAAATTGGACTGCTAACATCTCCTTCAAGTTGATATGTAAATGTTGAAGTCTGGCAGGCCACGTGTCTTGAACCCACTTCCCATTGAGGTGTGCTCCGCAAGCCTTGTCCGAGGCATCTGTCGTTAAGATCTGACTCGCCTCTGGTCGGGTCACAGAGAGTCCCTTGTTTAGGTGACATTCCTGAGCCCACCACAAAAATTCCTTTTGAATGCAAGGTATTATTTGAATGACAGTGTCCAGATCGTGGCAGTGTTGTGTCCATACATTTTGAGATACCATTGTAGCTTCCTCATATGCAGTTTGGCATTGGGAAGCACCAGAATACAAGATGCCATGAACCCCAAGGCTTGAAGGACTGTCCTTGCAGTCAGCCTGGACCGTAGAGACAATTGCTGGAAGTAAAGTGTAAGGTTCCTTTGCTTGTCCGGGGTCAAAAAGCCATCTGGGAAGCTGTATTCAGTCTCACACCCAGAAAGCACATTTCCTGAGAGGGTACTAGACTGGACTTTGTTTCGTTCACAGAATACCCTAGGCACCTTAACACTGCCATAACATACTGTAGATGGTGAAGAAGCTTGTTTTCGTCCTGAGCAAGAATCAGGCAATCGTCCAAATAAGGATAAATTTGTATTCCTCTTAACCTTAAGAAGGCTATCACCGAGCCAGAACCTTTGTGAACACCCTGGGCAGTAGATAAGCCAAAGGGCAATGCAGAGAACTGATAATGTAAAGTCCCAGCCAAAACGCAGGAATCTCCTGCAACTGGGCCTGATAGGAACATGAAGATAAGCCTCTTTGAGATCCAGAGTTACCATCCAGTGATCTTTGCCCAACAGAGGCAGAAGTTGTTGCAACGTCAACATTTTCAATTTTGGAATGTCCAGGTATGTGTTGAGGATAGATAAATCCAAAATTGGTCTCCAAGTGTTTCCTTTCTTTGGTACAAGAAACAGGCGAGAATAAAATCCTAGGCCCACTTCTGACATAGGGACCTGCTGTATAGCCCCATTTGAAGAAGTAAAGAAATCTGTTTGTGAGCCTCTACTCTTTGCTGAGGAGGAACGTCTGGCATGCCTTTGAAAGGAGGCAATGTGTGGAAATAAAACTTGTAGCCTCGGTTTATAATGTCCAATACCCATTTGTCCTGGGTGACTAAAAGCCAGTTTTGCTTGAAAAGAGCTAACTTTCCTCCCAAAGGAGCTGCCAGACAGGAGGGATCTGGCAGCTGAAGATGCAGGTCATTGGGCCTGTTTACGAAAGGACTGGCCCCTGCCCTCACTTGTAGATTGTGCAGGGGAACTCCACGTTCTAGGCCTGAAAGAACCCTGAGCTCTGCCCCTACCACGTCTAGATCTGCCCCTAGACTGTAAATCAGAAGAAGGGTAAGCCCATCCCTTAGTAGGCCAATTCCTGCTAAACTTAGGGGGCTGCACCTGCAAAAAATCTTTAACAGTCTGCATAGACTTAGCCTTGTCTTCCATTTTCTTTAAGACAGACTCCACAGGAGGACCAAACAAAACTTCAGACTGTAAAGGAGCATCCAAAATTCTAGCTTTAACATGCTCTGACAAATTCTGATCCTTAAGCCAGGCGTGCCTGCGAATAACTGATCCAGTGGCAGCCACCCTGGAAGAAGCCTGTAAAGCATCAAAACCACACTGCAAAGAATGCTTACCCACCTGATCAGAGGCATGAACCAACTCCTGTAATTCCTTACACTCTATGCCCTCTGCCAAAGCATCTACCTTAGATTTTAATTGAGTAAGGAGAAAATTCTGGTACTTTAACATATGAAACTGGCAATTCAAAGCCCTCATTGCTAGAGTGGAAGAGGTGTACACCTTTTTACCCCACCTATCCAAAGCTCTAGAACCTTTATCCATAGGAACTGGATTCTTTACAACAGAAGCCCTGACACCCTTAGGTCCCTGACTAATAGTTTCTGGGTCAGCCCTTGGGCTCTTATACAGATATTTATGAGCCTCAGGCACTCTGTAATACCTATCTGGTTTAACTGGCAGGAGGCAAAGAGTCTGGATTAAGGGAAGCCTCAGAGAAAACATCCTGAACAACATCCAAAACAGGAGGTATAGCTAAGGGCCGATGTTGTGGTAAAAACAAAATTCCCTAAGCCTCTTTCGAATCCGAGAAATCCTGACCTTCCCATTTAAAATGCTCCCTCATAGAATGCAAGGTTTCTGAGAAAGAAAAATCCTCTGGAGGAGAAGCAGAAGGACTGGAATCCTCTGCGTCTGAATCTGAATAAGGAGGAAAATCCTGAGTGTCTTCAGCCGAAGACTCTGAGTAATCTGAAGCCTGTTCCAAACTTTCCACCTCTGGCTCCACCCTAGGCCTCTTATCTGGAGGGGGCAAAGAACCCCTGATTAAGGAAATTAAATCTTCTGCCATTTTAAGCATGTGTTTTTTAGACACAGAGCCTGCAGAACTAGGACTGACACCTGAGGAAGGCAAACCAGGCCTGCCCTTAGAAGGTACCTTAGAGACTGAAGGAGAAGGCCTAGCCACCTTAGGCAAAGAAGGAAGTACAGCAACCTGAGAGGCCCCCTCAGCCTGACCTGACTCCTGAGAGGCCACATCTTGCAAAATTAACGTCTCCCCCTGAAACTCAGCTGAAACCTCGGCTGGATCTATAGATTCCAGCGTAGTTTCTAAAGAACCGGCGTCCGGAACGGACGACTCATCCTGCTTGGACCTTAACGATTTTTCCTTGCGCTTCTTAGCAGCAGCGGGCGTCGGAGGATCCGACGGCATATCGTAATTACACCGCTTACCAAAGACAAGCCTAGCGCAATCTAACCTACGTTTAATGGTGCGCTTATTAAACTTAGCACAAAAGCGACACCCGACTACGTCGTGCTCAGGCCCCAAACAAGGAATACAGAGAGAGTGGTAATCCCTATGCGGTATCTGTTTCCCACAAGAAATACAATTATTCACTTTTTCTGACATCCGGAATTAACTGAGGCAAGAAAAAACAAAAATATTCCCCAACGGGGTACTTAGCCCAACTTGGTTTCGGTCTGAAACTCAAAATACGAAAATTTCAGAACGCCGAACGGCACTTGCAAATGCTGCTTCTGCTTCGGACCATGCGGCAAAAAAGACTGAGGATATGACGTCGGTCATGCGCTTTAATACCTGGACGCACTGACGTCAGATCTGAGCGCCCATGACCGACGCCAGCCTAATACTTTGGTATTCGGGCCGACCGAGGACAGCGGACTACCCACAGGTTATGACTGCAGCAATGTGAGATGAAGAACATGGTTCCACTGCCTTTAATGCCTGTAACTCTGAGACTCCTCTTGCTGAAGTTATTGCTAGGAGCAGAGCAGTTTTCCATAAGAATTTTATCTCAGCTGTATTGGCTGGCTCAAAAGGAGGCAGTGTGGGCTTTTCCAAGACAAAGTTGAGGTCCCATGTAGGTATCGTGCTCTCTTTGGGGGTCTTATGTTTTTGGCCCCTTTGAGGTACTGTCTTAGCAGTGGATGTGAAAAAATAGGAGGTTCCGTATTGTAATGATCTGAAATGGCAGAGGCATGGATCTTAATTGATGAGAAGGACAGGCCTTTGTCCAGCATCTCAGTTAGGTATTGTAAAATCTGAGAAATATTTGGAACAAGCGGTTCAAGTCCTTGTGCCTGGTTCCAAGCACAGAATCTCTTCCATTTTTCTGCATGAGATTTTCTGGTGCTGGGCCTCCTGGCTTCCAAAATGACATCCATAACTGCTTTAGAGAGAGGTGTGCTCTGAGTGGTTATATTATTCGCCATGCAGCCAGATTTAAGGTTCTGAGTTGGCTGTGCAGGATCTGATTGTTTTGTTGGGTCAGACGATGAGGAATTTGAGGTAAAGTCCAGGCTGGGCCTTGAGACAAGTTCTTTAGGATTGGGTACCAGTGCTGGCATGGCCAGTCTGGGGCAATCAGAATAATTTTTCGCTTCTCTTGTCTGACCTTTAGGAGTACCTTGGGGAGAAGAAGCAGTGGGGGAAAGGCATAAACTGTCAGGGCTTTTCAGCTGAATGATAGAGCATCCACCTTCCATGCTTAAGTGTGGTAAGTCCTTGTGCAGAATCTCTGTAGTTGGCAGTTGTAAGGGGAGGCAAACAGATGTCTGGGCATCTCCATTTCCTTATTATGCTGAAGACTTGTGGATCTAGTTTCCACTCATGAGGGTCCATGAGGTTTCTGCTTAGTTCATCTGCCAGAGTATTTTTCTTTCCTGGCAGGAATTGTGCCTGTAGATGTACTTGATAGGTCAATGCTGTGTTCCACAAAGTCATGGCTTGCATGCAGAGGGGGTAGGAATGTGTGCCCCCTTGCTTGTTTATGTACCACATGACTGTAGTATTGTCAGTCTTTAGCAAAAGTTGTCCTGGATGAAATAGATCCTTGAAGGCTGTGAGGGCATTCTGTACAGCTAGCATCTCTTTTTGATTGATATGAAGATGCATTTGGTCTGCGGGCCACGTGCCCTGAATCCATTTTCCCGCCATGTGTGCCCCCCAGGCATAATCCGATGCATCTGTTGTTAGTGTCTGCCTGGCTGTGGGTAAAGTGAAAGGCTGTCCCTTGTGGTGACAGGCCACTGCTCACCATCGAAACTCTTGTTGCAGGCAGGGAATGAGAGTAATTATTGTTTCCAGGCTGTGGCAATGTGGAGTCCAAACACTTTTTAGATACCATTGTAGCTTCCTCATATGCAGTCTTGCATATGGAATTAGCAGAATGCAGGATACCATGAAGCCCAAAGCCTGCAGAATTTTTCTTGCAGGTAGCTGGGCCTTTGTTGCCATCATTTGGAAGTAATGAGTCAGTTGCCTTTGTTTGTTTGGCGTGAGATAAGCCATCAGGGCAGTTGTATTTAAGCTTGCACCCAGGAATATTATTTCCTGAGAGGGCACTAATTTTGATTTCTTTTCGTTTACTGTGTACCCTAGGCAAATTAGTAATCTTTTTACAAGCGCCAGATGCTTTAGTAGAATGTCCTTGCCCTCTGCTTGAATAAGGCAGTCTTCCAAGTAGGGATATATTTGAATTCCTTTTTGTCTGCAAAATGCAATTACTATTGCCAGGCATTTTGTGAAGACCCTGGGCGCAGTAGATAAGCCAAAGGGCAGTGCAGAGAATTGGTAATGCACTGAGCCAGCTATGAATCTGCTGTATCTTCTGCAAGATTGTCTGATTGGGACATGCAGGTATGCCTCTTTGAGGTCCAAAGTAACGAGCCAAGCCTTCTTGCCCAGCATGGGTAGAAGTTGCTGCAGTGTCAACATTTTGAATTTTGGAACATCCATGAAAGTATTTAGAGTAGACGGGTCCAGAATTGGTCTCCAGGCTTTGTCCTTTCTGGGTACCAAGAAAAGTCTTGAGTAAAATCCTTGCCCCTGCTCTTGCTGTGGTACTTTTTGAACTGCCCTCATGTCCATGAGAGCCAAAATTTGCTTTTGTGCCTCTGCCCATTGATTGTGTGGCAGGTCTGGCATACCTTTTGCCCTTGGGAGAGTATGAAAGTGGAACCTGTAACCCTGAGAAATAATATTCAGTACCCATTTGTCCTGGGTTATCATGTGCCAATTTTGTGAGAAAAATGCTAGTTTTCCCCCTGAAGGTGCTGCCAAAAGGTAAGTGCTTGGCATTGGTAGTGGGAAGTCATTGAGACTGTTTCCGATATGGTGGTGATTTGTCTTCTCCGCCTTTGGAGACTGAAGCACCCCATTTGCTTAGGTCTGTATGAACCTTGGGGCTGAGATCGGCCTCTTTGTGGCCTGTCTGACACTGAAAAGGACCAATTTTTAGAAGGCCAGTTCCTGCTAAATCTGGGTGGCTGAACCTGTAAGAAATCCTTTACTGTTTGCATTGATTTTGCTTTATCCTCCATTTTCTTTAACACTTCTTCTGCCTTAACACCAAACAAAGTATCATGCTGTAGTGGAGCATCCAATAATTTTGCTTTAACATGATCAGGTAAACTCTGTTCTTTTAAACAAGTATGCCTTCGAATAACAGAACCTGTAACTGTGGCTCTGCAAGAAGCCTCTAATGAATCAAAACCACATTGCAAAGTATGCTTTCCCACTTGTTCAGCTGCATGCAATAAATCCTGCATTTCCTTGGTTTCAGGACATTCGGAGCTTGTCAGCATTTTCTGTTTTAGCAGAGACATTAGGTATTGTTGATATTTAAGCATGTGAAACTGGCAGTTTAAAGCCCTTATAGCTAAAGTAGCAGAGGTGTAAACTTTTTTCCCCCATCAGTCCAGTGCTCTAGAATCCCTATCAGAGGGAACAGGGTTTTTTGCAGTGGAAGCCTTGACCCCTTTGGGACCCTGAGAAATTGTTTCTGGATCAGCAGCAGGGTTTTTATAAAGAAATTTATGTGAATCTGGAATCCTGTAGTATCTATCTGGCTTAACTGGTGCAGGGGGTAAAGAATCAGGAGACAAACTGGATTCAGAAAAGACATCATCCACAATATCTAGCACAGGAGGGATAGCAAGAGGTCTGTGCTGAGGCAATAAAAGAAGGTTGCTGAGCCTTTTCTTGGATTCTGAATAATCCTGGCTCTCCCAATGAAAATGCTCCCTCATGGTGTGCAGGGTTTCCCCAAAAGAGTAGTCCTCAGGAGGAGAGGCTGAAGGGATAGATTCTTCAGCATCAGAGTCCTCATAGGGAGGAACAGAATATCCCTGTTCTGAAGAGGAATCAGAAGAAATAGAAACCTGGTCTGAGGAGTCATAGTCAGTGTCTTGCCTAGGCCTTTTATCAGGAGGGGGATGGGAACCCCTGATCAAAGTAATTAGGTCCTCGGCCATTTTAAGCATCTGTTTCTTAGGCGTGGATGACTGTCCAGGAGAATGCTGTACTTGTTTCTTTGTCTTTAAAGGTGTTTTAGACTTTGCCTTGGCTGCTGAAGTGGTCTTGATAGTAAGCTGTGTAGGTCTTAAAACACCCTCAGAAGCCGATGCCTGCTCAGTGGCTCTGGACCCATCTGAGGGAATAGTTTCCGTAGGCCCAATACCTTGAGTTTCCAGAGGCCTAGTTGTCTCCACGTGGGAGTCGGAGGCGGCCTGTGGCTCTGAGGTAGCGGGTGTTAGGGGCTGCGAAAGCACCTCACTAAGAACAGGTGACTGGCCTAGAAGAGGCTTTGTCGTCGGTTTTGGACCTCGGATGCCTGTCCTTTTCTTTGTCCTTGCGCTTTTTATGAACTCGGGTCGTCGCAGCATTATATAGTTAAACCTTCAGCCAAAGTAATGCAAAGCAAAATCGAACCTACGCTTAATAGTGCGTTGGTTGAATCTAGCATAAAACTGACAACTAGCTATGTCGTGGTCAAGGCCTAGACAAGGAATACAGTAAGAATGAAAATCCTTATGAGGTATTTGCTTCCCACAAGAAATACAATTGTTAACTTTTACTGACATCAGTCTGGAGCAAGAAAAAGTTTCCCCAATGGGGTACTTAGCTTTATTGAAGACTTCGGATCTGAAATTCAATTTTGAAAATCTCAGGAGTCAGCCGACTGGCACTTGCGAACCGCTTTTGCTTCGGGCACCGTGCGGCAAGACAGACTGAAGAAAATGGCGTCGGCTGCATCTTGTATAACCCTGGCGCACTGACGTCAGGGAAGAGATGACAGCAACTGACGCCAGACCAGGACTTTGGAATTCAGGCCGACTGCGGGTAGCCTGCCAGCAGGATAACCCAAGTGTAATGACTGCAACAGTGAAACACGATGAACATCTAGGAATATAGTTAAGAATCAAGTTTTACTTCATAGGAGGTTGTATACCGATGAGAAAGACATACAAGAGGCACTAGTGAATTTACGAGTAGATCTTGCTGACAGGGTATATAAGGCACATGAAGGAGACAAAGCTATAGAAGAAACAAACATCTTGGAATGTAATAAAATTAGACCATACTTCTCGGAAGGGCATACTACTACTGTACATGATGGAGGGAGAAAGGGCAAAGAAATTATCAATAGGTTGTGCTTGACTTTCTCTAGTGGTGTCAATAAAATCTGTGACATAGTAAAAAAAGAATTGGCCCATTTTGTTGACAGATCCAGAAATTGGCACGG
Organism: Protopterus annectens; assembly: GCF_019279795.1. NCBI lineage: Eukaryota > Metazoa > Chordata > Ceratodontiformes > Protopteridae > Protopterus > Protopterus annectens. Next base: position 831,713,516 of record NC_056737.1, read on the forward strand.
TTGTAGGCCATATTCCCAGATTTAGTTTTAAAGAACTGTAGAAACTTGAAACACCGTTTATGCTACAAAAGTAATAGAATGAATGAAAGGTTCACTTCACAGCATAAAGGTACATATGCCTGTAGGGCATGTAAGATTTGTTCAAGTATATGGTCCACTTGTATAGTCAAACATCCGTTGCATTTAACACCTATAAAATTTCATTTCTATGCTGATTGCTGCACTAAAAATATAGCATATTTAGCTAAGTGCAACTTATGTAATGCATTCTACATAGGTAAAACTAACCATATGTTGAAAGAGAGGGTTATGGAGCACTTAAATGATATACGCGACAGTAAACCTACAAATACACTAGATAAGCATGTATCTGACTGTGGTGCTCAGCACACCTTTAAGTTTTTAGTATTACAAAAAATTAATGAAAGACTTAGCGAAGGAGATATTTGTAATGAGACTGAATGTATAGAGCTAAGATGGATAGTTGACTTCAAGGCTTATGCTCCACCTGGTTTGAACAGCGCTGTTTCTTTATTAAAGCCTATTTTAAGGAAAAGGGGCTTGCCCCACTGATCTTTTATTGTAAGTTTTTATTGGCTACTTTACATATTTAAACTGTGAATGTATTTTTAGTTTTTATTAAGGTCTGAAGAGGGAAACCTCGAAAGTGCTCACCTTTTACTGGAATAAAGTGTTTCACTCCACAGCAAATACGCCTTTTTCTTTACAATATATTCGTGTTTTGGGTCTATTGGTTCCATCACTTTCTTACCTTTTGATATGGAATGCAGATCACCTGCTGTGTGATATTGTACTGAGTGGCTAGCTCCTATGCTTGCACTGCAAGCCTGCAGAGTAAGGAGGACCTGGTCACCCCTTTTGTTGACTGTTGATGTACAACACCACAGTTGTATGTCTGTAAAGATTTGGAGGAGGCCTGCCTGCATTAGAGGAAGGAAGGTATGTAGGGCTAGAAGGAGAGCAATCATCTTCCTTACACTGATATGTTTTATCTGGAGAGAGAGCTCCCATTGAGCCTGCACCTTGAGGCCATTCACAGTGGCTCTCCATCCTAGATCTGAAGCATCTGTGTGCATGCATTGCACTGGTTTGGTGGATTGCAAAGGCAGGCCTGGATTCTGGCTTACATGTTGGATCCACCACCTCAATTCTGTCTTTAAGCAGGGCAGGAAGGGTACCTAAAAGTCCGGGGGTGGGGGTTGCAACTTCCTCATGTGCAGCCTGGCTAGGGGTAGCACAGGGAATATAAGCTGCCATGAGCCCTAGAAGACAAAGGAACTGCCTGGCCGAAATGTGGCTGACCAGGAGTAGCTTGTGTAAGTAGTTGACTAGGGAGTAGAATTTGTCCTGAGGAAGGAAAGCCTTCATCAAGTCTGTTCTTATCCTGCAGCCCAGGAAGGTTTTGTCTTGGGCTGGAGCGAGGGAAGACTTTGTCAGGTTGAGGGTGAACCCCAAGTTCTGAAGTAGAGAAATAATGAATAGTAACTGGTTCCTGAGAATAATTTCCTCTTCTGTTAGCATGAGGAGGTCGTTCAAGTAGGGGTACATCTGTGTGCTTTTCGTTCTGCAGTAGGCTAGATACTTTGTGAAGACCCTTGGTGCAGTAGATAAACCAAAGGGGCAAAGCAGTAAACTGAAAGGGAGAAGAGGTCCGGCAAAACGTAAAAACTTTCTGTAGTTTAGATGAATAGGTATGTGGAGGTATGCCTCCTTCAGGTCCAAAGTGGCCATCTACACCTTAGGTGGCAATAGTGGAAGAAGGGTTTGAAGGGATAACATTCTGAATTAAGGGACCCTCAGAAAGGGGTTAGTGAGGACAAATCCAGTATGGGCCTCCAAGGGCCATCCTTTTTTGGTAATAGAAAGAATCTGGAGTAGAGCCTCCGCCCTTATCCTTCTTGGCCTGAGGGGACTCATTCTATGGTTCCTTGTACGAGTAGATCTTGGATGATCTAGGGAATTAGATGTAGCTGTTTTTTGGGTGGGAAGGGGATGCCTTGTCATAGGGGCTTCTCTTGCAAGGTCATAAAGTACCCTTTTTCCACAATTGCTAATACCCAGTGGTCTGAGGTGACTTTTTTCCAGATGGGTAGACAGTGAGGGAGGCGGGAAGAGAGAGGAAGGTGATTTAGAAACAACAATGCATGACTGCCTATCTGGAAAGGGCTGCCTGGAGGTAGGTTGAGGAGGGGCTGCCCTTGGAGAAGGTGCCTTTCTAGATTTTTTCCTGGGCCTAGAGGAGGAGGAGGAGGAGGATGGGGCTGGAGCCCTCCTGACAAAGGTGGCCTTGGCAGGGTACTTTCTGTAAAACTTAGGGATGAGTGAGATCAATAAATGTTTGAGGTCCTGAATTTCTTTGCTTTTTTCCAGGAGGCTTTTAGAATTCAGCAGACTGTTTGCCTAGTATCCGGCGTCTGGCTTGTGGGAGAAGATTCCGTTTCCAGAACCGTGGGCGGGCATCTGGCAAAACCTGGTTCCCCCTTGACATCAACTAAAGCTGATGTTGGAGCAACCTCCGAGGACGTGCCAACCAGGGATTCTAAGGCAGCTTCCTCAAAGGTATCCGCCGAAATCGCCGGTTCTTCCAGATGCCCCTCAGCCCCTAGATCGGTAGTTGGTGGGACATCGATGTCGGAGGGGCAGAAGCAGTAGGGCTTGCAACCATGGCCTTCTTTTTAGGAGGCTCCACCATGATGGCTGACTCAGGTTCCATGCCTAGGGCTAAACGCTTTAGTCACTGGTTTTCGAGGTAAAGCTTTAGGACTGTCATACGACTGAGAAGAGTTTTAAGTACGGACAATTTGCAAATGCTGCAGGTCCTATGGTCGAGTGATTGGTCTAAGCAGAACAAAGTTTGTGTGGAATCTGGAGGCTGCACCTACATTTCCGCTTTCTAGCTGACATCTGCTATCTACACAAGGGAGCAACAGCAACCAGAGCTCAAGCAAAATAAATGAATTCCCCAATGAGGTACTTATCTGAAGATGTCTTCTGAAGCACAGAGCAAAGCGATCGATCTGACATTTGACTGCGACAGAGAAGTTCTGAGGTCTGTGCGTGCAGATGTCACATTTAAGTCCCAGGGTTTATGGCCCTGCGTGTAACGTCCCACGACCTGACAGCAACCAGGCTTAAGCTTTGGCATAGGAGCCAGACTTTCGGGTCACTTGAGGCAAAGAATCCCACAGTGAGAATACTGCAACATGAGAATAGAAGGACATTATTTATTATAACTGTATTTAATTACACAAAGATTCTAAATAGCATGCAACCTGAATTTTACTAATGTAAAGTTTTGTGGCCATTTCATAAATTTGCTCCTTGTTAAACAAGGGATTTCACTACAAGTTTCTCAATGAACAGTGTCTTCTTACTGCTCAGGGTCATAATTGCTATCAATTATCTCCATTTTCCTAAGCAGCACTTTTAACAAGCTGCTACAGTTGAAACAAAACCTATTCCCTAAAATACCAGGACTGTAAACTCAATAAAATATTTCAAGGTCATCCAGTCTATTAGTCCCAACAAGGACAATGACACCCTGTATGCTTTCTCCAATTTAATGCAATTAGGTGAGCAGCCAAAGACCTCCTCCAACCTTTTACAAAGGTTGCACTGACTGACCTCCTCCAACCTTTTACAAAGGTTGCACTGACTGAACCTTCCCTTTCCAGAACTACAGCCACACGTCTCAGTATCCTCATCCTAGCCTTTAGTTCCATCATTACAGAACTAAGCATGATAACTTGAAATAAAAGTATCTATCTGACCTTTCATCACCTTGCTTTTATGCTGCAGTAACAAAATGTTTTCTGCTTAATCACAAAGCAAATCATCACATTCGCATCATTCATATTCAATTTGGCCACAAAGTTAGACAACTTATGAGCTATCTTTCATAACTCAAGCAATACAGCCTCCAATGACACTTCCACCACAAATGCAAATACAGTGGTATCCAAGCTTTCCTCAACTTAAATGGCTTCCATCTTCATGTTTACCATATGAGTTGATATGCATCGGGGGGTCAAAATCATACATTTAAAATTTGAGTGTTATGTTTTGAACAATTTACAAAAGAGACACACACACACACACACACACACACACACACACACACACACACACACACACACACACACACACACAAATATACTGATTTACTACTATCAAAGTTACAGCAAATAGATACAACTCCAGAAAGTACCATGATAATACACACTCCTCTAACAGTTTTATTTTACCAGTTTTATCTTCTTAAGGAAATCTACTTTTTAAGCCTACTAGTTGAAAAAATAAAGGCTGAATATCTATGTTTTGCACTCATAATTCGTGATAGATTAAGTGCTCATTTTGGGCCCTGAGTGCTTTTTAAACCACTGATTCCCCCCACACACACACACACACTAATATAATTTTGGATCACACATAAATGTGCATGATCTTTTGTATTCATTTTCCTGATTTTATAAATGTATACTTACCTACTAAATTCTTTTAATTATATTAATAAAACAAACATTTAAATTATATTTATTGTTCAATAAAAAAAGATGTGTCCCTGTTTTAAATTTAGTGTTGAACATTTCACCAGCAAGAAGTGAAACAAAATTTACTAACCAATTAAAAAATACCAATTTCGTAACACTTCCAGACATAAAATAGCAACCAAACTGCTATCATTATAATGCACCAATATCCATACCCATCAGTTACAGCCATTATACCGAGTGCACTTCCAATGTCCCACTGTTAAAAAAAAACGCCTACAGTAAAGGGTTCCAAGCTTGCTTTACACAAATGCACACTTGCCTTGCAAAGACTGAGTAATGATCATTTAACTTGATCATGACAGCAGGGTCAGTTCTCCCTATCCAGCTCTGTACCCACCAATTACAGCTCCATTGTCGACAGTACAACTTAGGTGTCTGACCAGTAAAATCAATAACAAATAATTACGGAGACACTTATTTCAAGGGTGCTTCACCCAAACAGTAGTCAGACAGTAAATCATTCCAACTTATTTCATACAAATATACACTAGTCCTGCAAAGCCAGATGTTTAAACAGAACTGACAACAGGTCACATTACTTAATCCATAAAAAGTCCCCACCTCTCACCCAGCACTTATAGTTCCTTTGCTACATACATCTCTCATCTGTGATGGTTCAAGAAACAAGGACAAAGCCAAAAATGAGTGACAAAGACACAGAATCAGGGGCATAATTTACATTGTTCTTGAATACTTAGAAATTTGCTAGGGGAATGTCTAAAACTTAACTGTCTCTTACTATTTAATGACTGCAATCCTCTATTGTTTGCAAACAAGCAAAAAAAAAAAAAGTTACAATGAACAGACCCACTCTTCAAAACATGGTAGTTTCAATTTGGTTTCACACAAACAGTATCTAGAGAGTAAAGAATTCCACCTTATTTTACAGAAATACATACCAGTCCTGTAAAATGAGACCAATTAAACTGAGTAAATGACAAGACAGCAAGTTTCTTTCATCAAAAGCCAGGTACCACCTCTTCTCAGCAATTACACAGCCAGTTGACTGTGTGCCTCAGACATCTGGCTGCAATATACAAGGTCTCACACTGTACTACAACTGTTTCACAAAAACAGTAGCCCCCATAGTGAATTATTCCTTTTCAACTTGCTTCACACAAACCACATTCTTCCTACAAAGCCGGACTAAAATAAGTGAGCATACAAAAGTAGTCATTCATCTGCAGACTGCCCCCCCACTACTCTTGTCATCTTTGTACACATCTCAGGCGTTGGACTGACAGAGTACTTTTTCAATCCATACTCTTAAATACTTCATCTCATCATGTTCCCATAAATAGAGGCATTGCTGAACCAAATTCATGCATGGGTACATAATTTATGTCTATAGCTTTTGTTTTACCTTCATGAATTTTATATCCTGAAAAGACTTGAAACTGTCTCATTGTGTTCCACAACACTGGCATGTCCTTTTCTGGATTTATTAGGTACAAAATAATATTATCTGCAAATACACTCCACCTTTCTTGATTACCATACCACTTACACCCTTACTTTCTTTGCCAATGGCTCTAAAAATAAAACAAATAAAGGGGAAAGAGGACACCCATGCCTGGTTACTCTGTTCAAACATAAGAGGAACCCTCCCAGTTTAATTATTCTTGCCTCCAATCTTTCATATATCCTCCTAATTAACTTTATTATTTTATCAGGGAATGCAGATGCTTCCATTGCCCTAATCATACAATTTCAGCCAGCTTACTCTGTCAGATACTTTTTCTGCATCACGGCCCATCAACAGCAGTATTTTCATAAATTCAGGTTCCTTCTAGATCATTGTTCCATTAATGTTGTCAAATATTTCCCTCCCCTCCACAGAACCACACTGATCCATATCTATCTATGTTGGCAACAACGCTGCAATTCTTTTAGCTAGTACAGACATAAACACTTTATAATCATGGTTAAAATTGAAATGGGTCTATATGAAGCTGGGTTTGATGGGTCAAAATGTCTTTATATATTACAGCCAGCACAACTTTCTTCCAAGATGTTGGTGCTTCCCTCCTTTTTAAAATACTGTTTAGTAAAACAGTAAAACCTACAAGATCATTAGCACTTTCTTCCCTCCTAACCTCCAAACTTCCAAAGGAATACCATCTGTTCCTAGAGACTTTTCTGCAGACTGATTACACAATACTGTTTTTATCTCATCTCCTCTTATCTTAACTGTTAATTGTTGAGTCCCATCTATGTCTAACCTTGGCATAATTAAGTCCTCTAAAAATATTTCCATTTGTGCTCTATCTTGATTTCAATACTTAAATACACATTTTCATAAAATTTCTGAAATATCTCTCAATACCTCTACGGAATCTCTTGTTATTTTTTCTTTTTACAGGCCCCCCAAGTCTGGCAACAACTCTTTTTGCTTTCTATTGCCCAAGCCATTGTGCTAATTTTTTTATGCTCTGGAATTATCGAAAATAGCTGCTTAACAGCAATCTTTCTAAACTCATGCATATTATCCAGATACTCTCTTTTTTCCCTTTAATACTCTGCAGTTGCTCTTCTTCTTTTTCTGTAAGATTGTCCTCATTCTACAGTACTTTAACCGTTGTCAGCCCCACTAAATAGTTTGTATTACTTCTAAACCACATCTCTTTCTCTTATTTCTACCTTATTTTTAAAATCCATTTCATCTCACTCACAAGCTATAGCTTTTGAAGAAATTTTTATCTTCTCTAATAATTCTTAAATAACTTCCACTACCCATTCCTTAAATTCCTTTCTTAACAGGCAGGTGGGAAAGAGACAGTGTCTCATTTTTACTTCACTACCATCCTTTTTAGCTTAGTTTTTTATTAGTGCATGATCTGAAACAGTTATTGGATGTGTGTCACATTCTCAATTAAATGTACATGTTCCATATAATTTCTATCTTGTCTAGCCCAGTTACTATAACTTGGGGAATAATATGGAAATTCTATCAGAGTTCCTACTAGTAAATTCATGACTTCCATACCAAATATTTTCATGAATGTCTTCAGACATCTACTCCTGTTTTGTTTCAGACATCTACCCCTCTTTTGTTATATTTCCCTTCTAGGACTATCAGATACATCCTCACTGTGGCAAATCAAGTTCTAATCCCCACCTATAAGCAATATTCCCTGCTGAAAGCAGATTACTTCTCTCAAAAAATTCTTAAGCTCCACAACAGTTTTTAGGTGGAATATAAATACATGCCAGCATAATCATCCTCCCTTGCCAATAGCCCTTTGTACAGCAAATCTTCATTATATTTTTCCATCTTGCATCACTATTGGTGCTCCTTCAGAAATTAGTATAATTACTCTCCTTTCCTTTGTCCCTGATGTTCTGCTGAATATCCATCCTGAAATCTCTTTTTTCTCAAATTCACATGATCATTTCTTTCTAAATGTGTCTCGTGCAGCATTATTTGTGCTCTGCATTTCTTAATACAATTCAATAATCTTTCATTTCAGTTACAAATGTAAGGCCATTTATGTTCCAAGATAATATGGATAGTGTAGCCATTATGATAAATCATTGTTCCCACCTATTATACACGACAGTTGTTTGAATGTGTATTTCCAACTTTTGAGTTACATGCACACACTGTTTGGCTAGCTCCATTTGAACCTATGTCACACTTTTTAAGACTTTTTGTTTTAATGAAAACCCTTACACTAAACACATTTCCAGGACACTCCAATACCCTTTTAACTTGGAACAATCACACAAAACTATGTACATCTTCAAAAAATGAAGTTTAAGCCTGCAGAAAGGAACAACTGCCCAAAATCAACAGTTGCAACCACAGGCATTACCTAACTGAAAATTGAGGTTACTCATGCTAAAGAGCATATTACAGCCTATGCTCCCACATATACTGCAGTGATTGGGGTCTGTTCTTTTCCCTATTCCTCTTCCAGGTGTGAAAAACAGCTTCTATGCTTTCAGAAAACATTAACATTTAAGCCTAAGAAAAAGTACTCATTATATTAAAAAAAACTAAATGATATAATATTCTATTAAATGTATTAAAGTATTAAGGCTACTAGGGAAGCTGCTCTTATTCACTTCCAATAATTTCAAACTTTATTTTTCACTAAACTGCTTGCCTTTGTGCCTTTACATTTTCCTCAGCAAAGAATGCTCAAAGCTCTCAAGAGATTAATTGCTTGCAGTTGTTTTCACAGCTAATCTTCGAGGAAACACCTAACTGTTCAGAAATATTTAGGAATCTTTATCAATTTCACTCAGCACAGAAAAGAATGAACTGCTTTCTGCTACAGACTTCTTGTCTCCCAGTGAACATTTACTAATGGAGAAAAACAAGTTAATATCATTGCATATGTACGAACCTTAGCACTCCTCACAGCTTCCATCATTTTGTCTCATGTTTCAAGCTTGCTTGCCACTTGTTTATAGATTAAGCCAAGGGCATTAAGCCACACATTCACCTTTGCAAAAATAAGAGAAAATATCTCAATTCTACAAATAATACAATCAGTGCACTTTTATATCCAAGCAGCCCAAGATCACAGAATATTAACTTAAACTTGCTTTTGTCCAGCCTTTCTTCCCTTGTTACATTGCAAAGCCTGCATTTCTTATAACTAAAAAAGTGCTTCTTTACTTTAATATCTTTATCACATACAACAATCAATGAAAAGATTCCCCCACCCCCAGATTTAAAATGCCAACTACATACTACACAAAGATACTTTTCTATACAACATGCAATTTATATCATGAAATGTTTTATAAAATACTATTAAGAAAGTAACTTACCATAACAGTAGATGTTCAACTGATCAATGTTGCAGTATTCCTGACATATGGGTTGCCACTGCTGAATGTCTGGCTAGGGTACCAAAGCTTTACTTTCCGGTGGTCACACATCCAACACAAGACCTTAGCTCATATGTGGTGAGGTATATAACAAATGGACATACGAGCATGGATTCTCAGACTATCTCCAAACCAGCGGCCTGAAGATTACTGAGAGAGGGAGACTGATCAGCTAGAAGGGGTGTAGCTTAAAATAGGTAATAGAAAGTGCAGTTGTGTACACTTACCATAAATGTAGATGTTCGAGTGTATTCATTGTTGCAGTCATCACATTTGGGTTATCTGCTTGCAGTAGACCTCAGTTGGCCTGATTATCAAAGTATTGGGTCCTGCGCCAGTTGTTGTTTCATCTACCATGACGTCAGGTAGTCAGGGGTATAAAGCATGCAGCCGACACCATTACAACAGTTTTTCTTGCCCCAGAAGTCAAGTGCCCCCCAATGGGAAGCAATTAAATATATATATGCAAGGTTATACCTCTAACAAAAAAGCAAATACACAAAAAAGCTTTTAAGTATAGTAAAGGGTAATAGAGGTATAGCCAAAAGAAGTCAGGGGGGCTGGAGGGACAGTAACCAGGACTGCAACAGTGAATACACTCGAACATCTACATTTATGGTAAGTGCACACAACTGTACTATGTTCTTCGTGTTTCACTGTTGCAGTTATCACATTTGGGTAGATTCCCAAAGCTAAGGATGGGAGGAGGAATTTAGATGGCATTAGTACAAGTTATAAGGCCCTGCAAGACTGCAGTGGCAAAACCAGCTCTGGATTTAGAGAACATTGGCAAATGGTAATGCTTGGTGAAAGTATGTACAGAACTCCAGGTAGCAGCTTCTAGGATGCCCTTGGTAGGCACACCTCTGAGAAAGGCTGTAGAGGTAGATGCAGCCCTGGTTGAATGTGGTCTTATCTCCTGTAGGATAGGTTTTCCATGGTGCTTATAGCAGAAATGAATGCAATGGCCTATCCATTTAAAAATTGTTTGCTTTGAAATTGCCTTCCCTCTGCCCCTACAGCAAATGCCGCCAGCAGCTGTTCAGATTTCCTTTAAGGTTTAGTCCTGTCCAAGTAAAATCTAAGTTGTCTGTGCACATCTAAGGAGTGCAGTATCCGTTCCCCTTTGTTCTGTGGATTAGAAAAGAAGGTTGGCAAATGAATGGATTGATTAAGAGACAAACTGGATACTACCTTGGGCATGAAGGAGGGATTGGTCCTGAGGGACACCCTGTCCGCATGAAAGATGATGAAAGGCTCCACTGCCATAAAGGTCTGTAATTCAGACACCCTTCTTGCTGAAGTGATTGCTAAAAGGAAGGCTGTTTTCCAAGAAAGGAATTTTAACTCTGCACTTGCAGCTGGCTCAAAAGGAGGTAGAGTGAGTTTTTCCAATACAAAGTTGAGGTGCAAGGCTGGAGTTGGGGTTCTCCTGGGTGATCTTAACTTTTTGGTCCCTCTGAGGAACTGCTCGAGTAGTGGATGAGAGAAGAGGGGTGGTTCTCTATTGTAATGAATTGAAATGACTGAGGCATGAATTTTGATGGAGGAAAAGGAAAGGACCTTGTGAAGCATCTCAGTCAAGTATTGACGAATCTGAGGTAAATTGGGTGCTGCTGTGTCCATCCCTTGAGTTTGGTTTCAGGAACAGAATCTCTTACATTTTTCAGCATAAGATTTTCTAGTACTAGACCTCCTTGCCTCCAGAATGACATCCAACACTTGTTTACTGACTGATGGTAATGAAGAGATCAGGTAATTAGCCAGGCTGCCAGGTTCAGGGTTGAAGCTGGGTATGCAGAATCTGGCCCTCCTGCTGGGACAGCGGGGTAGGGGTCTGAGGCAGGTGCCATGGTGCCAGCAGTGACGCACTGCGTAAGAGGGGGTTACCAGTGTTGGTGTGGCCAGTCTGGTGCAATCAGTATCATCTTTGCTTTGTCCTGTTTGATCTTCAGTAGTACTTTGGAGAGGAGAGGCAGAAAAGGAAAGGCATAAACTGATAGGTTTTTCCAGGTGAAGGACAGGGTATCCACTTTCCAAGCTTGTTTGTGGGGAGTCCTTGTGCAGGATTTGTCCAATTGGTAGTTCTGGAGGGGGGGGGGGGAGGCAAACCGGTCTATATCTGGGGTCCCCCATTTTTTTATCCAACATGTTGAAAGTCTTTGGTTCCAGTTTCCACTCGTCTGGGTCCATGAGATTTCTGCTTAGTTCATCTGCCAGTGTATTTAGCTTTCCTGGCAGGAACCAAGCCTGTAGATGCACTTGGTAGCTCAAGGCTGTGTTCCACAGAGCCATGGCTAGTCTGCAGAGGGGGTATGAATGGGTACCCCCCTGCTTGTTTATGTACCACATAACAGTGATGCTGTCCATCTATACCATTAATTGTCCTGGAAGAATGTAGTCCTTGAAGGCTGTCATAGCATTCTGTACAGCTAACATTTCTTTCTGATTGATATGCAGGTGCATTTGACTTGGGTTCCACTTGCCCTGAATGCACTTCCCTGCCAGGTGGGCCCCCATGCATAATCTGATGCATCTGTTAGGGTTTGAGTGGCAGGGGATAGAGTGAATGGTAGTCCCATGTTTTGGTGGCAGGCCTCTGCCCACCAAAGGAACTCTAACTGTAGGCAAGGTATGATAGGAATCATTGCTTCTAGATCCTGAGAATGTTGACACCATAAGCTTTTTAGATACCATTGTAGTTTCCTCATATGCAGTCTTGCATATGGAATTAGGAGAATGCAGGAGGCCATGAACCCCAAGGTTTGCAGTATTTGCCTTGCAGATAGCAGGGATTTTGAGGCCATTAGTTTGAAGTAAGCTGTCAAATGAATTTGTTTCTCTGGCGTGAGGAAAGCAATCTGGAAAGTTGTGTTCAAGCTTGCTCCCAGGAATATAAATTAATGACAGGGTACAAGACGTGATTTCTTTTCGTTTATGGGGTACCCAGACAACTTAGCTCCTTTTGTACAAACGCCAGATGATACAAAAGTATGTCCCGGCTTTCTGCCTGAATTAGACAATCGTCCAGGTATGGGTATATCTGAATATGTCTTTGCCTGCAAAATGCAATGACTGGAGCTAGGCACTTTGCGAATACCCTGGGCAAAGTAGATAAGCCAAAGGGCAGTGCAGAGAACGGATAGTGCATGTAGCCTGCTTTGAAGCATAGGTATCTTCTGCAAGATTCCCTGACTGGGATGTGCAGGTAGGTTTCTTTTAAATCCAGTGTTGCCAACCAGGCATCCTTGCCTAGCATAGGAAGCAAATAGTGAAGAGTTAGCATCTTGAATTTTGGAATTACCAAAAAGATGTTTAGGACAGAAAGGTCCAGGATAGGACACCATGAGTTGTCTTTTATGGGTACCAGGAAAAGTTTTGAGTAGAAGCCTTGTCCCCTTTCCTCTTCTGGTACAGTCTGAATAGCCCCTATACTTAAGAGAGAGAGAGTACTTGCTTTTGAGCCTCTGCCCACTGATATGGGGGTAGATCTGGCCAACCGTTTGGGGTTGGTAATGTGTGGAAGTGAAATCTGTATCCTTGGGAAACTATATTTAAAACCCATTTGTCCTGGGTAATGAGTTCCCAGTTTTTTGCCTGCAGAGCAATCTTTCCCACTAAAGGATCAGTCAGTTGAGAAGGGCTTGGAAGTTTTAAAGTCAAGTCATTGAGACAGTTTACCCATGGGGGAGGGTGGGTCTTACTACTCCCTGGTTTGGAAGTGGGAGCCCCCATTGCTTAGTCCTGTGCGTACCTTGGGACTGAAGCCTGGGTGGTCTGCTGGTTCTATGTTTGGACTGAGAAGGCCTGGAAGAGGCAGGAAAGGACCAATTCTTAGCGGGTCAATGCCTACTAAATCTTGGAGGCTGTACTTGTAGGAAATCTTTAACAGTTTGCATAGATTTAGCTTTTTCCTTCATCATTGTATGTACTTCTTCTGCTCTGTTGCCAAACAGGTGATCCTGATTTAAGGGAACATCCAGCAATTTAGCTTTAACATGATCTGGCAAAAATTGCTCCTTAAGCCAAGCATGCCTTCTCAGTACAGACACAGTGACAGCAACCCTGCAAGATGCCTCTAGTGAATCAAAACCACCTTGCAAAGTATGTTTTCGAACTTGTTCAGCAGAATGCATTAAATCCTTATTTTCAGCACAGTCAGAAATCAACATCATTTTCTGTTTAAACAATCCAATAATATGCTGCTGATACTGTAACATATGAAACTGGCAATTTAAGGCCCTAATGGCAAAGGTTGCAGAAGTGTATACCTTCTTACCCCATCTATCCTGAGCCCTGGAATCTCTATCAGAGGGGGTACGATTTTTGGCAGCAGTAGCCTTAATGCCCTTGGGTCCCTGTGAAATGGTCTCAGGATCTGCAGTAGGATTTTTAAAAAGGAACTTTTGAGAGTCAGGAACCCTGTAATATCTATTAGGTTTTCTGGGAGCAGGAGGTAGAGAGTCAGGGGCCAAAATAGATTCCGAAAAGTCATCAACAATGTCCAGTACAGGGGGGAGAGCTAAAGACCTGTGTTGGGGCAGCAGTAAGAAATCCCTAAGCCTCTTTTTAGAATCAGAGTAATCCTGGCTTTCCCAGTGAAAATGCTCCCTAAGAGTACACAAAGTTTCACCAAAAGATAAATCCTCTGGAGGGGAAGCAGAGGGAATACAGTCCTCTGCATCAGAATCTTCATAGGTAGATAAGGGTAAATCCTGGTCATCAGAGGAAACAGAAATTTCAGAATCCTGATCAGAAGTATCATAAGCAAATTCAGTCCTAGGTCTCGTAGAGGGGGAAAGGTTGGCTTCCCCTGATTAAAGTAATAAGGTCTTCAGCCATTCTTATCATTTGTTTTTTAGGCATAGAGGCCTGACCATGTGGTATGGGCATCGGTTTTCTAGACATGGATCAAGTTTTAGGCCTTGAAGAAGAAGACGGCGTTGGTTTAATACGCAAGTCAATAGGCCTTAATACACCCTCAGAAGCTGGTGCCTGCACAGTGGCTCCGGACCCATCCAAGGTACAGACATCCGCAGGTTCCACAGTTGGAGCATCTCGGGGCATATCAGACTCCAAATGGGTCTCAGTAAAGGCCTGAGAATCTGAAGTAGCGGGTATCAGGGGCTGCGAAAGCACCTCACTGAGTACCGGCGAACTGGCGACTAGCTTAGAAGTGTCGTTGGCAGCTTTGGACCTAGGCGGCCTGTCTCTGTCTTTATCCTTTGTGTTTTTTTGGAATGTCGATAGTCGGGTGGCTTACCGAAGACATATCTGGATATTTGAACAGAGTACAAAAAAATTTAGAAGCGTAAATATACTGACAACGAATAGTTCGTTGTTTAAATAAGGCACAAAACCGACAGCGAGGTACGTCGTGGTCAGGGCCTAGGCAAAGAATACAGTATGAATGAAAATCTTTATGAGGTATTTGTTTTCCACAAGAAATACAATTATTGACTTTTACTGACATCGGTTTAGAGCAAGAAAAAGTTTCCCCAATGGGGTACTTAGCTTTAGTTGAAGACTTCGGTTCTGAAACTCGAAAATTAAAATTTCAGGAGTTGGCCGACTGGCACTTGTGAACTGCTTCTGCTTCAGGCACCGCACGGCAAGAAAGACTGTTGTAATGGCATCAGCTGCATGCTTTACACCCCTGAATACCTGACGTCATGGAAGATGAGACAGCAACCGACGCAGGACCCAAGACTTTGATAATCAGGCCAACTGAGGGCTACTGCAAGGAGATAACCCAAATGTGATGACTGCAACAGTGAAACACGAAGAAAATCTCCCGACTTCTCATGTAACAGAGAAGTTAAAGCAAAAGGAGGGAATGGCAAAGAGGAGGTAGTATGAAAAACTGCAAAAGTGATCAGTAGGACATCTACTGTTATAGTAAGTTCTTACACAACCGTACTATGAACTGACTGAAATCACTGTTGTAGTATTCCTGACATATGGGTGATTCTGAAAGCTGAACAAGACAGGAACAGTTGTTGGCTTCTGAGTATGAGAGTTGTCCAGCAGTCCACATAGGACAAACTAGTAAAGGCTGCCCTGTACCTAGAGAAAGCATTAATGTTGTAGTGCTTGGTAAAGCTGTGTACAGACGACCAAGTGGCAGCCTCCAAGATAGACCTGGAATCTACTCCTTTGTGAAAAGCTCCTGACAAAGCCACTATCCTCATGGTACGTACTTTAGGGCAGGAAGGCAAGGTCTTACCATAGTGTGAATAGCAGAAAGAGATAAAACTATTGCAGCTTGGATTTCTAAGGCTGTTTATAGACCATATGGCAAGCTTAGGTCTCATAAATGATACACAGAGCTGGTCAGTCTTTCTGAAGACTTTAGTTTTATCCAGATAAAGTCTGAGTTGCCTGTGAATGTCCAGAGAATTCAAAATCCTTTTCCCCTTGTTTTGTGGATTGCAGACAGCTTTGTTCACTACCTTAGCATGCAGGACGGATCAGCCCTGAGAGTCAACCTGTCCTTGTGAAAAATAAAAAAAGGAGGAATGGTAATGACAGCATGCAACTCAAATATCTCCTAGCAAAGGTGTGAGCCAAGAGAAGGACAGTTTTCCAAGTACATAATTTTAGAGAAGTGGAAGATGTGGTTCAAAAGGAGGCAGTATAAGCTTTTATATGACTAAATTAAGATCCCATGGGAGACAGATGGGTTTCCTTTGTGCTTTAAAATGCAGGACTCTCTGAAGGAAAAGCTTGACCTCTGCCGTAGTCATAAGTGGAGGATTAAGAGGGAGGCAGTCACTGATGGCTAACAGGTGAGCTTATACAGGACAGTAGGCCAAACCTGATAAAAGTAGTTTGCAGAGCTATTGCAGTACAACAGGAACCTGTGATAAGAGTGGGTCCTGACTACATTTACAGCAGCAAAAGAAAAACCTTGCCATTTAGCTGTGTAAGATTTTCTAGTTCTAACTATCTTGGCCTCTTGTAGAACTTGAACAATCTCTTCAGAGGAGAGGTGCCTTTCAGGAATTAAAATCCTACCATTCACAGGGACAAGGTGAGAGATGGAAGATTTGGGTGTAGCAACAGTCCTTTTTGCTGAGTTATCGGGTCCAGTTGAAGAGGTATTCTCCTGCAATGTCCCTTTGTCAGGTGAAATAGCAGGGAAACCCACTGCTGCCTTGGACAAAAATGGTGCCAGTAAAGGGGTGGCTCTTTTTGTGCCTTGAGAAGAATTTTTGGAAAAAGAAGTAGAGGAGGAAACGTGTAGAGTAACTTCTCAGGCATCTGTCCTCCAAGCTGTGGGACAAAGGTCTTTGGTGCAGAACTGGGAGAGCTGATGGCTGGTTAGTGATGCCCCACTGAAGGATGAACATCTGGAAAACCTCTATGTCCAATTCATGAGGGTCTTCCAGGGAGTAGCTTAGGAAGTCGGATAGCACACTGTCCTCAGAAGGGATGTATGTGGCTGTGAGCATGATGCCCATTTGGGCTGCCAAGTTCAATGCCTCCTCTGCTAACCTGCACAGCTGGTAAGACCTGGTACCTCCCAATCTGTTTATGTACACGATTGTGGTGTTATCTGCATACACTAGGAGTGGCACAGGTTTCTAGAGGTGGGAGAAAATCTGAGGGGCTTGCAGATTGAGCCCTCATTTCCTTCTTTGATATGTTCCTTCTTGAACTGAGGCTGCCATTTTTCCTGCACTCAGTATGATCCTGTTGAAGAGGAGGTGGTGATTTGAATGACACTCTTGGGTTGAGGATGACCTGTCCCTTCCACCAAAGCAGCTTCTTTTAGAGACAAGGGAGGATGTAAATCAGGGTGCCCAAGAAGTGACAGTGTTGGGACCACATAGAATTCAGGTACCACTGGATTTTCTCATGTGAATTTATATCAAGGGGAGCATTTGGATGGTGGCTGCCATGAATCCAAAGTCCTTTGCATTTCCCTTGTTGAGCAATGGGTTGTGCAGGAGAGAATTTGGAAAAAAAATGGACAGACTGGCATGCATTTTGTGTTCAGTCTGCCTCCCAGGAAAACCATTTCCTGTATAGGAATCCTGTGGGAGTTTTGTAGTTTAAAGTGAAACCCAGACCTGTCAGAAGTTGGAGGGTGAAGTGTAGATGCTGAAGAAGAATTTCTGGAGTGAGAGCCTGGATCAGTAGGTTTTGTCCAGGTAGTGGAAAAATTGGATTCTCTGAGTGTGACAGAAAGCTGCTACTACAGCTAGACACTTTGACCACTTGTGAAGCTGTGGAAAGACCAAAAGGCAATAAGATGAAAATGCAAGGAGCCAAAAGAAACCTTGAGGAATCTTCGGCAAGAAAGAAGCCCGGGTATTTGTAAGTAGCCTTTTAGATCTAATGAAACTAAGAAACCTTGGGAGAAGATCAAAGGCAGAACAGTGTGAAGAGAAAGATTTTGAAAGATGGTACCTTTAACTAAATGTTTAGGAGAGACAGCTGTTGGCAGGGTCTCCACTGCCCTTCTTTCCCTGGGACTAGAAAATTCCTGGAGTAAAACCGTTTTCCATGAAGTCCTTTGGGACTTGTTCTATGGTACCCTGATTTAACAGGTCTTGAATAATGGAGGCTAGTAGGGATATTTGCTTTTCAGGAGTTTGTAGCATGCCTTTTAGAGGGGGAAAGACATAGCATAACCAGCAGGAACCAACTGTCTGTGGTAACAGCTTCCCACCCAGCCAAGGAGAGAGAGAGTCTTTGGGAAAGAGGAGTAATGGTGCTGAGGGTAGGGGGAGGGATACTGCAGAGATAGTCAACAGATTTTTGCTTTCAAAGGAAGGCCTCCCTGCTGGAGGTTTCCTGTGTGTTTTTTCAGAGTACCTTTTCCTAGTTTTTTTTTTGTTTGTTTCCGAGTTATCCTAGGATCTCTTCTAATAAAGGAGGTAGATTTAGATAGGTAGTTCCTATGGTTTCTAGGAACTGAGGAATGTAGAATATGCCTGCAGTCTTTCATGGTCTTACCTTGGTCTTGGATAGTTTTGAACAGGCTTGGAGCCTGAGGACCAAACAGTTGGTCTTTGCCCAAGGGACAGTCTAAAAATTTTTATTTGAAATGTGATATGCATGGGTTCACAGTCTGCCTATCTGCAAATAACAGATCCAGAAGCAGCTGCCCTAGAAGAATGATCCAAAGCATCGTTACTGCAGTTAATACTGTGTTTGACTACTTGACTGGCCTGGGATAGTGAGCTCTGCATTTGATGCTTAGACTATGCTGTCGGAGGGTCCTGTACAACTTTGTTTATGGAATGCAGGACAGAGATCAAAAACTTTTGTCATTTGAGTCTAGTGAGTAATGGCCCTAAAAAGCAAGGGTAGCAGAGGTGTAAAACCTTCTTTCCCCATCCATTCATAGCACAACCACCTCCATCCATAGGTAGGGCATTAACACTGGGCAAAAGCTTAGAGGGTGTACCTGATGAGACAGATAGTGCAGAGAGGTCTGCCACTGGATTCTTGTGTAAACATTTTAGGTCATTGTATATCTTGTAAAACCTGTCTTTCTTTAAGGAACTGGAAATTGTGAATCAGATGCACAAGAGGTGGACTGAAAGGCATCACGGAAAGCCTTGAAAGGGTACCCATCTCCATGAGGCTGTAGTATCTCTTCTGAACATCACAGATCTGTGTGGATTGCCATTCAAAGCATTTCATGTTCTCTACAGTCTCCCCAACAGAAACTTTCTCAATAGGGGAATCAGATGAGAGGGAGTCCTCATCAGAAGAGATTTGTCCTGGAGAATGCAGATGACAGAGCAGTCCACAGAATGGTCTGAATCGCAGTCCTATTATTCAGAAGAAAAGGAAACCAGGGTAAACTTTGAGGAGTAGCCTGTGGTTGCGGAGACCCAAAGGAGGGACGTTTCAAAGACATAATACCTTAAACAACCCCTGTGAGAAGTCTATCCACTCCTCTTCTCTAAGTGCTTAGGAACAGGCCACATGCCTAGTCTTCTGCTTTTTCTTTTTAGTTGTGATGTTTGCCTAGATGACATGCAGATGTTCGGAACCCTGTCCGACTTCTACCAGAGAGCCTTGGATCTCTTCCCTAACTGACTCAACAATGTACCCAACAAAACATTTAATATTGAAATGGCAAAGCTTTCATTTGGTACAATGCTAAGTCAGTTTTTATTGCTGCTTTACTTTTGTATGAGCCTTTGCTTTACTTTGACTCTTATTTTTACATTAATCTCTTCCCTAACTAAAATTTGAGGGACATCGTGGAGTCCTTTGGAAATGACGAGAAGCAGTTCATCAGATGTAGCAGCAGTCTGCAAGGCCTTAGAGGCCATATCAGCCTCAGTCGATGTCTTAGAAGTGGATAACTAAGAGGTAACTGGATTTAATGTGGGTTCTGGAACCTCAGTGGGTATATTGGAGTCAGAAACATTGGACTGTGGATCTGTTACAGGCCTCCATTTTTTTTCTTCAGCAGCATGGGGACATTTGTGGATACTTAGCCATCTTGAACTGGGCCAACTATTTAAGATGCTGGGTCCCCAGAAAGGTGAGAGTTGAAAACCTTGACCCAAAGGTTTTGAGAACGACTAAATGACAGACTGAAAAAGACTGGTATGCAAGTCTTTGTACAGAATCAGTCTACTGCACTTGCACTTACCCCTCCTAGCTGACATCTAACAACTTTCAACAAACATAGTGAATTAAAAAGGAAGCCCCCCTCCCCCCCCAACAGGGGCACTTATCCAAAATAATGATCAAAGTAAAGGTATCAATGACCAAATGGCGGTCAGTCCAACAGATGCATGACCTACATTTGGGCTGGCGGCAAGATAGTCTGAGGATTCACACTTGTATGTCCATCTATATAACCAACACATATGAGCTGAGGTCATGCAGACTTACAACCTCAGGAAGGTAAAGCTTTGGTCCTCTGGCTGGACATTCAGCAGTAACAAACCATGTCAGGAATACTGCAACAATGATTTCAATCAAGACATCAAAAATTGTTTTACTTACAGTTACCTGTTTCTCTTTTAGTGTCTTTCTAAACATTAAAGTGTAGTATATGCTTTACTGTCCACCCACAAGTTTAACAAAGTCAGCAAAAGTCCAGTCTTTCTCAGCCACCTTTTCTTGTACATCCATATTTTACAAATGTGATGAATGCTTTATAATCTCACATTTATTCACCAATTTCAGTCATCTTCCTGTTCATTTTCATCTACTAACACCAGACTCTGGTTCAAGTACAAGGTACTCCCAATTCTTCTGGTCAACTCCTGTGCTTTTTTCTGCCAGTTTTGTAAGGATCAGCTCTTTCTGCTGCTATGACTGTATATTTACTAATACAGATCTTGGCTGCTTTCTCATAGCCAAGTTTGGAGCATACACTTGATTGTGTTTTCAACCATCAAAATCCTGTTGTGGAATACCAGTCCAGTTGCTTATTTGTGCTTTCATAAAATTAACATAGTCTGCTCCTTCCAGTTTCTCTGGTACAGCAAAAAAACTCAGTGTTTCTCTGCACACACTCATCTTTTAATTCTACCATTTTTCTGAAACAGCGCTTCTTGAGAAGTCTCGTACTCAGACAGCCTTTTCTTCATTTCCACTTCAGATGATTTTTAAAGTTTTACCAGTTCATCTGAATAACTACTTAAAGCTTCCATTTTTCCAGCCTTTAACTTTTTGAGTTGACATACTCCTTCAGTGTTTCATTTAATTTAATCACCTCTGAATATATTTGACTTTTTCCCCTCTAAATTACTGTAAGCCATCTGTTGTATCAAAGCTGAAGCTTAAACTGCTTTTTGCTGAACAGTTGCAGGATTTTTTTCCAGTCACTGTTTTCTCTTCACCTTTTCTTGCTGATTTTCTTTCAGGTTCACTAAATATTTTTTTCTGGCATCCAGACAGAGTAATTACTGTCCCATAACTGAATTTTACTCAAGCTGGCAGAATTACTAGCTCTTATTTCTTAGTTTTGGAGAGCTGAAATGAAGCTGTTGATCAGTATGCCGCCTCCTTGGAAATCCATTTCTTTGTCAAGTATTGGTCAACATGAGGTTGTGGTTAGGGATCTCGGTACATGCTACTTTATTTGTAGATTTTCCAATTTTTTCATTCTCATCTGATTCTTTCCTTATAATGTTTATGGGTTTTAGAATATTCAGTTATGGTCTGATTTTTGTCTAATTCTATTTCCATTCCTGCTTTACTCTGAAATGCTACTGCTAAACTAACTCTGTCTTTTTTGGCACTAAAAAGAATCTTAAGTAGAAAGCGGATCCTATCAGGTCTGGTAGGACTGTTTATATCACTGTTTTTTGAAGCAGCTTTTGAATTGCTAGTGCTGCTACATCTCTCTGACTGGGTGGAACATGGGGGATTCGCATTTGTGGTCTGGGATAAAGATTGAAAGGGATATGTTAACCTCTGGTAATTATTGTCTGCACCCAGGAATCCGATGTATAATGTGTGCCAGGCTGAGCAGTTCAGAGAAAATCTTCCCCCGACTGCTTCCAGAGGAAAGCAATTGGGCTGCCACTCAAGAGCGCTGGTAGGGTTGTCTAGAAAAAGAATCCTTGGATCCCTGGTTGCGCCGGCCCCCTCTGCTATGGGAGGGGCATCTTCCCGAAGAGTTCCCCCTCTGCCCTGGGAGGAATACTCACCACGTGTGTCCTGAAAAGACCCTTGGGACTTTCTGAACCACATCTTTGCAGTCCTCTGATTCCTGGAATAAGGTTGTTGAGGGGAGGAAAAATGCATGCCCACAGCAGAAAGGGTCTTTCCGTCCTTCTCATACCTGGCTAATGTGTCTCTTACTTTTGGGCCAAACAATGAAGTAGTATCAATGGCAGCATTGATAAAGGAAGACTTGAAGGGGTGCGTAAAGTCACATAGTTGCATCCAGGCATGGCGCCTAATGGCAACGCCTGTACCCACTGCCCTGGACATCCCCTTCGGCTGTATGTGCAATAAGCTGCATGGACGTGTTAGAAATCAGTTCAAGGGTGGCAAGATGGGAGGAAACCTTGTCTCAGACCTAGTCAGACAGCTCAATTATCAGATCCCTTTGGAGAGGGGTAAAGTGTGCCAAAAAGTTCAAGAACCTTATGGTGGAGGTCGATGAAGCAAAGACCCACTTCCCGAATCTGTCCGTCCAGGACTCCCAGTTTGGAGGATGGACAGCTGGACTCTTCGGCGAGTTCCTTCTTTGTGGCTACTGCCGCCACCACCACAGCATCTACTGCTAGACCTTTCAACCAGTGGGGTTGATCCTCAGGAGCTGAAAGAATTGTGTCCCCTCTCCGGGGAATTGGCTCTATGGGTATCAGGAGCCTTGCACACACGCTGCACAATGAGTTTAACCAGTTCATCAGCAGCTAGTGTCACCCAAGAAGTAGAAGAACGAGCACGAAAAGCCTGCAAGAAAACAGATTCCTCAAAGGATGGGTTTGTGGACTTCCAATCACCCCTCTGTTTAAGAATTTCTAGGATGTCTCCAAAGGAGACATCTTCAGGGGGTGACCGAGGCGACCCCTCCCCTTCATCGAAATCTGGATCCTCAGTGACCGATTCTTCTGGAGAATCCAGGTGCTTCCTCTGCAGGATCTCTTACAGGGTGGCTCCTCAGAGGGAAGGTCTGAGGAGGACTCAGAAGATAGGGGACTCTGCATAGGGTATCTTATTGCTCTTGTGCCCGCTGCCCCAATGTAGCGGATTGTGACAGCTGCAAGCCACAGGATACATAAATGCGACACCCCGACGGGGATGGTGCCAGCTGTGAGCATGCTGAGGCTAGGGGTCTCTCCATATTCTGGAAGGCAGGCCTGCCCGAAGAGGGATGGGAGCCCAGAACCGAGAAAGACAATCTTGGAACTGGGGTCGCACCCCACTCTGATAAGCCCCCTCCCAGAGTAGGAGCCGCATGAGGACTTGTAACTACCAGGGCACCAGGAACCGTAGACAGCGCCGTGGAGACAATTGGAGCCGATCCAGGGATTCCAGAGCCGGTAGCCAAATCATGGTCTCCTGGGTGAGTTGGCTCCGATGGAGCCACAGACCAGAGTCAGTTCCAGAATCATGGTGAGATCCACCATCAGTACCGAAGTAGTTGGCACTGGGAATGTCAAAGCAGTGGGCTCCAAGACTTGCGGAGAGGTTGAAAGAGGAAAATAAGTGGGCATTCTGGGAGAAAAACCTCAGCTCCGGATGAGAGAGAGGTCCGAGAGGGAGCAGGAAGACATCTGGCTGCCAACAGCTGATCTGACTATATCCAGTTCTGAAAGACTCCTGGTGGAATGGACTGACAACCCCGAAGGCGATGTCCGTCCATTCCACCAGGAGTCTTTCAAAACTGGATGTAGTGAGATCAGCTCTAAAAGACTCCTGGTGGAACAGATGGACATCCCTGAATTTGATTCCGGTCTATCAAGGAAAGAACTTAACTGTTGACCCAAAAAGAGGTCTGTAGATGGGGAGGACCTAGTCCTGGGTGTACTTTCGACCTTCGACGCTGTGGTCTGTTGACCAGTAATTTGCTTGGAAGGGTAAGACGTAACTAGGATATTTGGGGAGACTATTTTTGGTGCCGTGGAAGTCATCAGTACCGAAGATAAGGTCGGCACCGTAGAAGTTTGGATAGCTTCAGTAATATTCAGCAAGGTGGAAGATTTAGCAGGTTCCAGTGGTGAAGCAGGAGTCGGTGGAGTTTTAGGCCTTGGTTCCGAAGGATGAGTTGAAACCTGGGACTTGGAAATATTAGCTTTGTGTACCTTAGGAGATGAAGGCACTGAATGGCTCCTTTTCTTAGATTCTTTCGTGGGAGACTTTGTTGTCTCTGCCTCAGATACAGCTTCACTGAATGGGCATTTTAGAAGCCCCTTAAGAATACGTTTATTTCATCTCTCTGCAAGGGTGCAAGTGCTGAAACCCTTGCAGAGTTCACATGGAGGTTGTAACTCAAGATGAGGGACCCCTAAACAAACACATGAAAGATGCCCATCGGAATTGGGCATCTTTCTGCCACAGTCCCTACACTGTTTAAACCCTGTGGTTCCCTTTTGCTTTTTTGCCATTTTCCAAAAAACAGAAAGGGGGCACACGCACAGCCACACACACAAAACAGTAACACGGAAAAAACAGAGCACAGAACAATTTTTTTTAAAATAAATATACAACAATGGTACCTGGAAAAGTACCCACAAAGAGGGTGAAAGAAAAAGAAGATAAAGATACCAGCGAAGGTATCAAAGAATTACCAAAAGGTAGAGGGAAGGGAGGGGCCTATACCAACGATGGTAAGAGGGTATACCTAGAAAAGGTAATATAGGGGAGTTAATCCAATCACTTACAACTAACAAACCACTAACAATAACTATAAAGGGTAAGAAAAAGAGAACTATTTAGACAAATATAGAAACTATATTAAGAAAAAAGTTTAGCACTTAGCTGAGAGCATGGAAGAGAGGTAGTATGGGCAGCCTTGGCTTGAGAGTTTCTGCCTGGGGTGAGCTTGATATAATGGTCGAGTCGGTTCCACGGATTGGAACCGAACCCAACAGTCAAGAATGAAGATTGACAACATCAAATTGTTTGGTTTTCTGCTTTTTCTTTGCAGGAGTGTCCATCCGATGTAAACAGGGAGGACCAGACGTAGGCCTACACTCTTGCAAATCCAAGTCAACATGCTCCCTCTGTGCAATCTGAGTGATTCCTCTAGGGCCTTCTGACATGATGAGCCTTGGTTCCCCCTGGGCATCAGAACCCAATATCTGTAAGGCCTCTCTGGAAGTGCTGACATCTGGTTCTAAGATGCCCTGTAAAACTGTTTGGACTTAAGGTTCCAGATCCGAAACAGAGCATGTCCCTATCATGCTTCTCAGGAGAGACATCTGCGGGGACAGGTGCAGCTTCAGATTCGGGCCTAGGTCTTTTGGCCTTCTGCTTGGTAGGCTTGCTTGTAATATCCTAAGAACCCTGCATCACTCTTTTAGCTACGATTTTCAGGCTCAGGTTCTCTAAACTGCGATGGACTTAAGTCAGCTACGAAGGGTCTCAGGCATGAACGACCAAGAAATCAAACCGTTTTTATGGTCATGGTGGGGCCAGAGACAAAAAAAATAAATAAATAAAAAAACACACTGGAAGTGGCTATGCTTGTGTGGAATCTGCCTCCAACACTCGCTTCCCCTTCCTGGATGACATTAACTCTCAACCAAGAAAAAACAGTAACAAAAGACAAAAAGGTTCCTCAATAAGCACTTATCTTTATTGAAGAAAAATGATTCCGGCAGCAGAGCAACATCTGAGGCTGGTGATCTAACCGGCGGCAAAGAGTTCTGAGGATGGTGCACACTTACCTCACTTTTATGGCCTATGTCGGACAGCAGTCAAACGTACCGCGCACCTCACAGTAGTAAAAGACTTTGGTATATTGGCCAACATCAGGTTGCCTGGGCAGGCAACTCCTCATGTAAAGAATACAACAGATGAATAGAAGGACATGTACTCTGCTTTATGTGGAGGGGAAGGCAGTTCAACAGAAACTGTAGTCTCTGTGAAACATATCAGATTCTGTTCATCTCAGACCGATTCCCTTGACCACAAGATGTTTCCTGATATAACTATACTTCCAAATGTGCAATAGGTCTTATAGACCAGCATCTGCTGAGGTTCTATATGCAAGGCAGAGGTCTCCTCTCATGTTACTGAAAAGACAGCCACTGCTTTGAGATGGTCTGTGCTGTTTTTATGACTCAGGCCTTTTTTTTGTAAGGGAGTGTCGCAGTTTTTGTGTGTGTGACAAGTGTTTAGACAGATGCATACCAAAACAGGCATGACATTCTATGATCATCCTAATGAATGCCAAGTACAGAACAATTACATCTCTGGATCTGGATGCCACACCCAGAACCTTTGAAGTAAGCTTTGCAAAGAAAAAGTACTTCCTTAGAACAGTGGACATGTGATGATTAAAGAACAGTTTTTTTGTTAACATAGCTTCAGTCTTGAGTAAATGTTGATCGACTTGTGGTCTGATTTTACCACACAGGAGATTATAATAGGCAAAAAGCAGAGCTCTCCCATATTGGTAAGGGCCACTTAGAGATTTTTACTGCCCATGTTTGGGGTGTGGACTAACTGGTCCAGGGAGTTTGTACTGAACTCCAGAAATTGCTGGGAATACATGTTTGAGGATGTACAAGTCTTCCAACTGGAAATAGGATAGTTAAAGTCTCCAAGAAAAGTTTCTTGGCTTAATATATACGGACTCCATACCGGTTAAGTACGAGGTATGGGCAGAAAGGAGAAAAGAGGGGGTCCTGCAGTTAACTATGATGTGATAAAGGGTTTTTTTTATAGCAATTCAGAAGTGGAATTCCAAGTTGTTACCTTGTCTAGCAAGTCTGGAATTGAGATCTTTTTAAAACTATAAAAACACCCTTTACTTTACTGCCTATATCCAATGTGGTGGGCCTGTACTAGTGACAGGTATCAGCCCTCCACTGAAGGAGTGCTTTCATCAGTCTTAGCAGACAGTCTATGTCTCCAAAAAAAAAAAAAAAAAAAAAGATAGCTTTTCTGGTGGAACATCTGAATAAAAACATTCTTCAGAATCAGAATCTTAGCTTGTGGGTGGAGACATCACTGAAAACACACACACACACACACACACATGCACACACACACACACACACACACACACACACACACACACACACACACACACACACACACACACACACACAACCTACACCCTCCATTTCCTGTTCTTCTGTCTGAAAATCAGTGTTAGAAAGAGGGAGAACCTTTTCTTTTGGAATCGAGTGAAGAAACAGAATTTGAAATATTAAAAGCAGAAATCCCAGGTTTTCATGCCCGTTTTAATTAAAACAGGAGAAATAACATTACTATTTTTTGCTGTCTTTTCCTGAGAGACACCCTGGAAAAAGAGACTCATGGTAGGGGATCAGACATTCTACCCAGCCATTTGGTAAGCCTCACCTTCTCTTTCCCTCAAGACTGGGTAAGGAAGAACCATTTTTGTTAGAGAATAACCTTTCAGCAACACAGTACATGTCGATCTCATGGTCCTTACTAGCTTCCTGAGGTATAACCAGAGGGATCAAGAAACACTGACGAGCAGTCTGAGGAACCAAGTCCAGCCACAGCAGCGTCACCTATCAGCAGCTGATGCAGTGAGGGAGCTAGCCTGACACCCAAAGACTCCCGTATCAATTTTCTTCTTCTTGCACACAAGGGAGGGAAGACTTGAGGAGACTGCTAACTGCTTCATAGTCAACCAAAAAAGAAGCCTGAAAGATATGCAGCAGAACCTGAGAGAGTTAATAAACCTCCTGCCAGAAAATGAATTACTTTTAGGGGAAAAAAATAAATGACAACTCCCAAAAGCTCAATAACCTTCCCCCAACACACAAACATATGCTGAGCAGAACTCCCTAACAACCAATAACCGTCTAGAAAAATTAATTTTCCCATCATAAAATATAATCAATTTCACAATAAAAACGTGCTTTCCTCAGACAAAAAGAATTTGTGGAAAGTTTTCCCCAGCAGGGTATTTATCTGCCCAGCCTTGAAGGCTCATTAGCAGACCATCATGTTCACGAAACCTATAGGGGGAGGGAACTTCAGCAGCAAGAAAGTTCTAAAGATTTTGGCACTCAAACCACTTTCCTTATGTGGCTCTGCCCGACCCACTGGAAGTTAGATGCACAGGAGCAGCCCTGAAGCTTTAAAATGTAACCAGTGGTCATGTCCTAGGCAGGAATGTAACCCAAATACCTTAGTATATTGCAACAGTGAACATCAACACATACATATCGCTTATCCAACTCTAACCCACGCACTCTTGTGTGCATGATCACACGTGCACGAATGCATGCCGCACACTAAAGCTATGCCCTTACTTAACCCTTATTCTTAACCCCCAAACACATGCACATATACCTTTAACCTTAACCAAACCTCACTAATCTGTTTCAGTACAACAGATGTTTGGAATTACGAATGTTTGACAATTACAATATTCATCAATTTGAACCCTCTCCTCCACTCATCAAAGATATGTTTGATAAAATGCAGAGTAACCACAGGTCGTAGTATGTTGACATGGTGACTATTCACTGAATCTGGGTTCTATTACCTGTGCACGTTACATTAAACTTTTCAATCTACTTGTGGAACTAAACCAGCAGGGGCAGCTATACGAAATAGTTTGGAGAATTATATGAAATATTCTGCAAGTCATGTAAAAAGTCGTGAGAGGAGCCATTCAAAAAAGCAATGAATCACAGAGACCTTATAAAGAATTTACAGGATAATATGAGTCTCATCAAAGGGGCTACAGGAGAACTGTGACACCTCTTGGGAAAACTAAAGAATCAGAGAATCACTCTGCAATTAATATCAGAGAATATTCTATGGATACCGAAGACAGAGGAACACACTGTAAAGAAAATATTAGCAAAGCAAAGCAATGACAGGAAGTGACAACATCAAGAACATCCATCTTCTAATAAAACTGGATACTCCCAGAAGACAGACTATACTGTATGAGCTCTTACACGCACCCATATTAGATTCAGAGTTTCACTGTAAAGTCATTATGAGACATTCTTATAGGTTCATAGGTAAGTAATATGCTAGCTGCCCTTGTGGGTCATTTTAAGCCTAGCTAATTTCCATCAAAGGTGAAAATCAAACCCTGTACCTTGTGTCTGTGAGATAAGCACCTTAACCATTATGTCAACCCCCAAACTCTAGTTCCAGTGGACACAGAGACAGACTATAAGGACAATAACAGGGGGTAAATGTTAGTTTTGGCATTACTGCCTGCTCTTGTCTCTGATAGACAGGTGTAGACAGTAATGCCCAAACTAAAATATCCCACTCATATAACCTCTAGAAACTCCCTCATACACCCCTTCTTAATAAATGCCCATAATACATATGGCCAGAAATGGGATAAATTGCATGGCTAGGCTTATAAAGGCTCTGCTGGTCGTTAGAGCCTAGTACAGAACTACAAACCTATAATACATCTTGGAGGAAGAAAGAATGTCAGCAAGTAAAAGTGTATTCACCCCAGAAGATTAACTGTATGTACGGGCCCCTATAGATATATATATATATATATATATATATATATATATATATATATATATATATATATATATACACATACATACACATTATATATATCTATAGATGAATATGTATATGTACATAGTATTTTGGTACCCGGCTTACAAGTAGGACCAGCTGAAAAATGGGCCCAGTGTTACAGTTTCTAGTCAAATCTAATATAAACTTCAGCATTTGGTGTCTTTCGACTTTTCCTGGTTAGGGGTCGCCACAGCAGAACTCCGGTCCGCTAATGATTGGCAGTTGATTTTTACGTGCTGAGTTGCCAGCCCTAACGCACAACCTTCAACGAAGGTACGCCCACTTACACGTCTCCACGCAGAAGACGCTCTAGATGAGAGTCGAACCGGTCACTGTGAAATTTGGATACTACCTTTTGCCTTGTGATTTCTAATAATGCATTTTCAATTGTATTTACATACTGCCCTTAGTATTTCTTTGAGTAGTTCTGACACCAAACACGAAACTCCTGAAAGACAAAACACTCACTACAGGCCTTCCTCGGAAGGTCTACGCTTGGGAAGAAAGAATAGTTGTGTAAATTCTTACCATAACCATAGATGTCCTTCTCTTCCATGTTGCACTATTCTTGGTGTGGGATTTCCCGACTCAGACGACCCATATGTCAGCTCCTGTACCAAAGCTTCAGCTTTGCTGCTGTAGTTGCATGGGAGGTCACATGTAGGGCCATAAACTAGGGGCCTTAAATGTGACGTCTGCACGCATAGACCTCAGAACTTGAAAGGCCAGCAGGATTGTCGAAACAGAGTAGCAAGTGACATCAGCCATACGATCAATGAGCTATTTGGTGGTTAAATTGGTCATAATGTAGGGTATAACCACCAAGAGACCTAAGACAGGTCAATAATGAGAGAGAGAATATAGAAGGGGGGTTAGGTGGGTGGGAAGGAATATTGCAACATGGAAGAGGAGGACATCTACGGTTATGGTAAGATTTTACACAACTATTCTATGTCCTTCTCTTCCTATGCTGCAGTATTCTTGGTGTGGGAGAGTACCACAGCTTAGATGGAAGGAAGGGGGGAGGTAGAAGTGGCTGAGTCCACAAAGCCCAGCAGAATTGCTCTGGCAAAACCTGCACATGCTCTGGAGACACTGTCTAACTTGTAGTGTTTGGTGAAAGTGTGAATGGTGGACCATGTGGCTGCTTCCAGGATGGATGCAGCGTCCAGGCCTTTTAAGAAGGCTTGGAGGTTGCCATTGCCCTGGTAGAGTGAGCCTTTACTCCCTGTGGGAGTTTTTTGCCATGGTGTGAATAACATAAGCAAATAGTTTTACTAATCCAACATGCAATGGTTTGTTTGGAGACTGACTTGCCCAGGGCCCTGGGGTGGAAGTAAACAAAAAGCTAATTAGATTTTCTGATGGATTCGGTTTTGTCTAGGTAAAACCTTAGCTGTCTGTGTACATCCAGGGAGTGGAGCATTCTCTCACTTTCATTGGTGGGAGAGGGGAAGAAGGTGGGTAGATTAATAGATTGGTTTAAGGACAGATTATTGACCACTTTAGGCATAAAGGAAGGGTTGGCTCATAGAGTTACCCTGTCCTTGTGGAAGGTAGTGTATGGAGAGCAGACCATCAGGGCCTGTAATTCTGACACCCTCTTGGCTGAAGTTATAGCCACTAGCAGTACTGTCTTCCATATGCGCATTTGCAGAGCAGCCGTACTAGCAGGTTCAAATGGGGACTGCGTGAGCTTTAAGAGGATGAAGTTCAGGTCTCAGGGTGGTGGGATGGGTTTTCTTGGTGGTCTGATGTGTAAGACCCCTTTTAAGAATTGCTTAACATCGAGCCTGGCTAGTAGGGGAGGGTCTAGTGGCAGGCAGGCTGAAATTACTGAAAGGTGGACTTTCACTGAAGATTATGAAAGTCCCCTCAACTAATTGACACACATAGGCAAGAACTAGGGGTGGATCTGCGATGCATAGATCCCTGCCCTTGCCTGACACCATCTGGAAAATCTCTCCCATTTAGCTTGTAGTAGGTTTCCTGACCTCCCTCAGGACTGAAAACACGTCCTCTGACTAGTGGTGCCTGAAGGGAATTAAAGGTATATGACCCCACAGTGTCCATGCCAACATCTGCAAGTGTGGGTGAATGAAGGTTCCCACCAGCAAGATTTTTGGTTTGTCTCTCCTGATTTTCAGGAGGACTTTTTGAATTAATGGGAAGGGTGGAAAGGCATACAGAAATCTCCCCTTCCATGAAATGCTGAATATGTCTATTCTCCATGCTAGTGGAGAGTGGGTCTTGGAGCAGAAAGTCTGCAGTTGTCTGTTCTGGGAGGAGGCAAACAAATCAACCTGAGGTGTGCCCCACCAGTGGACAATATCTAGAAAGACATTCCTGCCCACCATCCATTTGTGATTTGGAGAGGATGTCCCGCTGAGAAGGTCTGCTTGTTTGCTGTCCTGCGAGGGGATGTAAGATGCCTGCAGGGACAAATTGTGCTGTGAGGCTAGGTCCCAGATTAGTAAGGTTAGTCTGCAGAGGTGGTAGGCTTTTGTCCCTCTCTGCTTGTTGAAGTACCACATAACTGTGGTGTTGTCTGTTATTATTAGAAGACCTGGTTGTAAAAGGGGAAGGAAGGCTTTCAATGCCAGAAGGACTACTGTCATTTCCTTCATGTTGATATGTTTGTTCTTGATAGAAGGGTGCCACTTTGCTTGTATCCTTTAGCTTGACATTGTGGCTCTCCATCCTAGGTCTGATGCATCTGTATGCATTAACTGGTTTGGGGTGGGTAACTGCAGTGGAAGGCTTGGGTTCAGTTGAATTTGCAGAATCCACCATTTTAATTCTGACTGTAGGCAGGGCAAGAAGGTAATTTCTTCCTCTTAAGGATGCTGGTGTTGTGACCATACATTTTTAGATACCACTGCAGCTTCCGCATGTGCATTCTGGCTAGTGTTAGCATGGGGATTGTGTATCTGTTGGGTCTGCATAAACGTTTTGAAGTGGGAGGACAAGGAGTTGACTTTGCCCTGGGGAAGAAAGGCTTTCATTATGTCTGTCCTGATCCTGCAACCCAGAAATGTTTTATCTTGTTCTGGGGTCAAGGAAGATTTTGGGAAGTTGAGGGTGAACCCTAGTCTTTGAAGCAGGCAAATGGTGAACTGTAAATGGGTTTTGCAGGGTTTCCTTGCATTCTGCTAGAATAAGGATGTCATCCAGGTAAGGGTAAATCAGAATCCCTTGTGTTCTGCAGTAGGCTATGGCAGGTGCCAGGCATTTTGTGAACACACTGAGCAGTGGACAAACCAAAGGGCAATGCTGTAAATTGAAAGTGAGAGGAGGGTCCAGAAAACCTTAAGAATTTCCTGTGGGAAGGTTGTATGGGGGTGTGCAGATAGGCTGCTTTTGGGTCGAGTGTGGCCATGAAGGCCTGGGCTGGTATAAGAGGGAGTAAAGTTTGTAGGGACAATCTGAATGTGGGAACCTTTAAGAATAGGTTTAGAAAGGAAAGGTCTAGAATGGGCCTCCATGGTCCATCTTTTTTGGGGACCAGAAATAGTCTCGAATAGAAGCCTTTTCCTTCTTGCCCTGGTGGGACAGGTTCCATTGTTTCCGGGTTCAGAAGGTCTTGTAAAATCTGTGGGAAGAGGTGTCTCTGATTTCTTGGGGGGGGGGAGGTACACCCCTTAAGGATGACCTTTCTCTCCAAGAAAGGAAGTATCCTTTTTGAACTATAACTAGAACCCATTTGTCTGTAGTGATGGTTTTCCAAAAGGGGAGGCAGTGGGAGATGCGGGCAGAAAGGGGAAAGTGGGCAAGGCACTCAAGCATTGTTGGGTCCTCCTCTGTCTTGAAAGGGCTCTCTAGTGGGGGGGCTGCGAGACGGCTGGCCTGGAAGAGGTTTGTCTTCTGGCACCTTTTCTGTGTCTGGAAGAGGGAGGTCCATCAGAGGAGGGGTTTCTTCTGACAAATGTAGTTTTTGCAGGGTAATTTCTATAATATTTAAGAACAGGAGACACAAGAAGATACTTAATGTCTTGCAATTCCTTACTCTTTTCTTGTAGATTTTTACAAAGGTCTGCTGTTTACCAAACAATAAGTTAGGTTCTAGAGGAGCATCTAAGATTTTAGACTTGAAGTCCTCCGTTAAGTGTTGTAGACGTAGCCATGAATATCTTTGAAGTACAGAGGCAGAGGCTGCAGACAGTGCAGAGGCCTCTGCAGCATCATACCTACATTTAATGGAATGTCTGGCTACTTTTGCAGCCAGAGATAGTTTAGATGCTATGCCAGATTTAGTGGTGCAGTCTGGAGTAGCAGCCAGCAGAGCAGAGGCTTGAGACAAGGTCCAGAGCATATTTGGTCATCTGGGTTTGACAGCTGATGGCTCTAAAGGCCAATGTGGAAGAGGTGTAAACCTTCTTTCCAATTCTATCCATAGTTTTACTGTCCTTGTCTGTAGGTAGGAGACAGGCGAACGGAATCAGTCTGGATTGTTTATCTGGTGAAAATGCAATCACAGCAGGGTCGGCCATGGGTGGTTTGACTGGAAATTTCTGGGAATCAGGCACTTTGTAGAAGTGATCTGGCCTCTTAGGGGGCAGGGGCCTGAGAGTTTGGGGACTCAGATGCTGAGGAAAAAGCATCTAAATAAGCAGGGATGACAGGAGGAATAGCAGAAGGGGAGGA
This sequence comes from Protopterus annectens, assembly GCF_019279795.1. Classification (NCBI taxonomy): domain Eukaryota; kingdom Metazoa; phylum Chordata; order Ceratodontiformes; family Protopteridae; genus Protopterus; species Protopterus annectens. Next base: position 831,747,736 of record NC_056737.1, read on the forward strand.
AAAATCCACTTGTAGCAATTCAAATTATGTTTTTTGAGTTTCAGACATTTTGGAGGTGTCCCATTTGAAGTATTCCTTCAATTTGGTTATGGTCTCTCCAAAGGTGATATCCTCTGGAGGGGAGTCCCCTTCGATGGATTCTTCATCTGGGGAGTAATATTCTTGAGGAGAGGTTATTTGGGAGGTATATGAAATTGATTCATCTGAAGATGAATAATAAGCCTCTTGCTCTTCTTCAGTCTTGGAAAGTGGGCGGTGGAAGAGAGACGACAGAGGCAGGCCTAGGGATGAGGAGTGGAAGGGTAGATGGAGAAGAGGCTGTGGGCCTAAGGGCCATGAAAGCCTGCATCAAAGATGAGGTGAAGGACTGCCAATCAGGTAGGCCTTTAGCGGGTGTAGCCAGATGTTTGGTTTTCTGTTTCTTTTTTAAAGGAGTAGTCTTAGGTGAAGGCCTGGAATTGAGTGCATGGCTAAGGGTAGCGGTGTCACAAGGAGGGATCACGGTCGGGTGGCCCAAGTGTGTCTGGTTCCCACTCGACCTCGGCTGTAGCCGAAGTCTGAGTAAGCTCCGTGGACGTGCTAGTCGTCTACTGAGAAGAGGCTTCCTTGAAGGTCGCCGAATTAGACGAATCTGACGGATGTCCCTCAACTCCTAAATCAGCAGCTGGCAGGGTGTCCAAAAGCAGGGAGGCAGTGGAAGTGGACCTTGGAATCTTGGCCTTCTTCTGCGCAGGTTCAGTCGGAGTGTCCGAAACAGGATCCATCCTTAGCACTAATTTTTTAAGTCGCTGATTTTCTAAATATAGATTGAGAGCTGCCAGACGGCTGCATAGGATCTTAGGAATGGAGGATTGGCAGATCAAGCAAGCAGTATGGTCGTGCTCTTGGCCTAGGCAAAAAACGCAGCAGTCATGCATATCTTTATGTGGTATCTGGCATCCGCATTGGCATTTACCCTTTTTAGCTGACATCAGCTAAAGGTTACAACAAACCAAGCTTTAGCTAGAAATCAAAGAAGAAAAAACTGGGGTACTTAGCTTTTAGACATCTTGTGGTGAAAGAGCAAAGCACATGATGTGATGGTCATCTGTGGCTGAAAAGTTCTGAGGTCTGTGCATGCAGACGCCACATTTAAGGCCCCTGGTTTATGGTCTTACATGTGATGTCCCACGCAACTACAGCAGCCAAGCTGAAGCTTTTGTATAGCAGCAGATGTACGGGTTGCGTGAGGTGGGAAATCCCACACCAAAGAATACTGCAACATAGGAATAGAAGGGAATCCCAAAGTATTGTCAAGACTTCGTGGGATGCGGGACCTGGAGGAGGGCAACAACAGGACAGCTCAAAAGGCTATGCCCAGAAGCACCAAAGCAGTCCTTACTCCTAGATCACAGCCCAAACAAAAAGAAGTTATATACTCATAATAACTATGCATCTGTGTTGCCCATTTTCATTCTTCCTCAACTGGTGAGTCTCGGATCTGATCTTAAAGCCAACTCAGCTGCATTCACTTAAGACTTTCGTATCAGACTCTTGAGCTCCTCCCTTTACCCATAATGCCTCAGAACCCTGCAATACCTCAGATCGGGTTTGTTGCAGAAAAACTAACCATAGCCAATACAGAAGGAAAGTCAATATGGTAAACAGGGGCTCAAACATGCAACAGTGGTTCCTTATTCACTATCAAGTCACTCCAAGAGGAAAAGGTGGGAAGTTAAGGCACAATGAAAATGGACAACACATATGCATAGTTATGGTGAGTACAAAACTTTTATATTTGATGTTGTCATTTTCATTTATTCTTCAACTAATGGGACAGAGTTCCCAGCTACGTGAACCTTAGGTGGTCGCAAAACCAAAAGCAGACCTGTTTCTGGAAACAAATCCAATCTATAATGAGCAAAAAAGTTATGAGCATTGGACCAAGTGGCTACAGCACAGATGTCATCAATGGAAACACTGGAACAAAATGCAGTAGTAGTAGCCATGGATCTCGTGAAGGGAGTTTTAGGAGGTCTTGGCATGGACAGACCTTGTTGATTGTAAACAAACGATATGTAATCAGTTAGCCACTTTACTAAGGTAACTCTGGAAACTGGTTTCCCAATCTGTTGGAAGCAAAGGAGACGAACAACTGCTCTGTTTTTCTGAGTTTTTTTTTTTCTATGGAGATAAAAATGGAGCTGCCTATGCACATCTAAAAGATGAAGCATGCATTCATCTTTGTTAGAGAAGTTAATGAAGAAAACAGGTAAACTGATGGCCTGGGCACCGCCTCTGAGGCTACTTTAGGCAGAAAGGAAGGATTAGTTGTTAATGTAACCTTAACTTTATGGAAAGCAAAATAAAGGGGATTTTGAAGAGACTGCTCATAGTTCAGACACTCATCTTGCTGAGGTAATTGCCACTAGAAAGGCCATTTTCCAGAAAGAAACTTGAGATCAGACTTGGCCGATGGCTCGAAGGCAGTCTGAATTAAACCCTGCTGTAACAATGTTAGGGTGAAGCAGGGTCTTAAACTGGAGGCCTAAGCAAAAAGTACCTTTAAGGAAACCTCTGCACAGTTTGGTTGAAGCTAGAGGAGAAGCACTGTTTCCAGTATGATAATTCGAGATGGCTGTTAACTGAACTTTGATGGTGGAAAAGCTAGTTGTTTCTTGAAACATCCATGCTAGGAAATCCAGTACAGCAGGAATAGGTGTAGCAAAATGATCCAGTTCTCTTTGATGGACCCAACAGGAAAACCTTTTCCAATTACACTTGTAAACTTTCCTAGTGGTGGCTTCCTAGGATGATAGCAATATCTGGGGGTCTGAGGATAAAAACCTGGGCTGTCTAACTACTGGACAAATTGGAGAAACCATGCAGTTAATTTCAGGCCTGCAATGTCAGAGTACACCATCCACAAGGGATGAGAGATCAGATCTCGATTGGGGCCCAGTATCCAAGATGGGCACAGAAGATGAGACCAAAGAAAGAGGAACCACACTGGAGGCCAAAAGGGGGAAATGAAGATAACCTTGCTCTTCAATCAAAGTCCTTTCTGAAGAAATCTGGGATTACAAGTATGGGGGGGGCCTAAAGGAGACCAGAGGGCCAAATGTGCATTAGAGAATCTCTCAGTGACTTGGGGGGGGGGGGATTAGGGCAGAGAGCCTGCTGCACTTGTGGTGGTGAGATGCAAACAGATCACAAGGTTGACCCTGACGACAGAAAATCTTCTCCACCACTAACCAATTGAGAGACTACTTGTAAGGCATCAGAATGGACCTGCTGAGTTTTGTCTGCTAACACATTGGATTTCCCCAGAATGTGCGTTACAGTAAGAAAGTGGTTGGAGGAGATAGCCCACTGCCACACTCTCACTGCTTCTCAAGAAAGGGGATAGGATCGGGTTCCTCCCATCTGTTGATGTACCAAACCACAGACATGCTGTCCATTTGGATAGCAATCGTTCCTAAAGGGAGGGAGTCCTGAAAGGCCTGCAGTGCTAGGATGACCGCCCTCATCCCCAGAAAACTGATATGCAAATTGGTCTCTTCTTGGGATCACATGCCTTGGACTGTCTGTCCCAAGAAATGCTTCCCCATCCCAACTGGGGAGCATCTGTGGTCACCATCTACTGGAGGTGGAAACACAAAGGAGCATCCCTGACAAACTTCAATGGACTGTACCCACAAAAGCAGGTAATTTTGGCAAACCCAAGTGAGTTTTATGGGTGAGAACAGAGGATGTCGAAGAACTGACCAATGAACAGCCAGAGTCCATCGAAGAATACGGATACAGAACAGATCTACTGAGACTATGATTACATCAGCGACCATTGACCCTAAAGCCTGGAGGACCAGTCTTGCTGGGGGACAGGGGTGTAAAAGAATCTGTCTCACCTGCAATGTTATAGACTGTACTTTGTTTGATGGAAGAAATGCTAATTGACTGATGGTGTCCAGTTGAAAGCTTACAAATTCCCACACATGGACAGGTTGTAGATGAGACTTGGCACAGTTTATTGTGATGCCTAAAGGCAGACATAGTTGGAGCAAGTAGTTCCTGGCTTTTTCAAGGAGATGCCTGAATAGGGCGGTGAGGAGTCAGTCATCTAGGTAAGGAAACACTCTGAATCCATGCACCCTCAGGTGAGCGGACACCACTGCCATACACTTGACGAACACACTAGGGGCTGTGCTAAGACCCAAGGGCAGGGCTCTAAACTGACAGTAACTGGCCCCCAGCCAACAGTGCAGATACTCTGGGAGCATTTGATCATTTGGATGCGTTAATACACATCCTGGAGAATGACAGAGCACATCCAATTGTCTTTTCATAAAAATGGCAGAATGGACTGAATCATGACCCAAACGGATTGAGATTGCTGAGGTCCAGAATGGATCTCAGGTCTCCTATCTTCTTTGGTACTAAAAAGATCCTTGAACAAGTTATGAATCCTCTTTGGTCTGGTGGGACCACTTGGATGACTCTTCCCTAGCAGCTTTTAAATTTCTAAGGCTGCTAACTCCCACTGACTGGGTGGAACGTCGGGGAACCTTTGCCATTTGGTTGGTGGGATTTTCAAAAAAAGAATGAATTAGCCTTTGGATATAATCTTTTGCACTCAAATGTTGTTTGCGATTGATGCCCAGGCTTCTGGGTGCAGAGTCAAGCACCACCCCCCAACTGCCTCCATAGAAGAGGAGTCAGGCAACCTTTCAGAGCACTGAAAGGGTTTATCTGAGAGGATATCTCAAATCCTTGGTCTAGCATACCTCCTCTGCTGCGAGGGTGGTGTTTTCCATTGAAACTTCCCCCTACCTCTGGAGGAAGTTTCCCCTTGTGAGTCCTGGAAAGGGCCTTGAGACTTTCGGAACCACGTCTTTTTACCTCTGTACTGATTCCTGGAAAAGGATCTCTGCAGGGTAGAAAACATATTCCCACAGCAGACAATATCTTTCCATCTTGCTCACTGAGGGAGAGTGTTTCTTTAACTGTCGGGCCAAACAAAGATGATCAATCAAATGAGCATTGATGAATGAGGACTTGAAGGGTTTCACAAAATCGTGCAAGTGCATCCAGGCATATTTCCATATGGCTATACCTGAACCCACTGCCCCTGAGGTACTTTCTGCTGCGTGAGAGATTAACCTCATGGATGTGCTGCAAACAGATTGAAAGGTAGCCAGCTGTGACGATAACAGTCTGTACCCCTCCACAGACATGTAGCCAGGAAGAAGTTGAGAGTTCTTCAATCAAATCTTTCTGCAGTCTAGTGAAGTGTGCCAAATAATTCAATGACTGAAGAACAAAAGTTGCTGATGCACAAAAGCACTTTCCAAATCTGTCAAACACCCTGGATTCTCTGTTAGGGGGATGGACTGAAGAACTTTGTTCTGCCAGCTCTTTTAGTGGCCAAAACCATGACATCTACAGGAACTTGCTTACTCCAATAAGGCCCGTCTTTGGGATGGCTGAGAATTTTATCAGGGCAACAAGGAATGGGCTCTATGGTATCCAGTTCCTTCCATGTCCAGCGAGACACCAGATCTACAAGGTCATCAGCAGGGGTGGGTAACCAAAGATGCAGATGGGCCAGATCCAAAGGCTTTGAGGAACATTGACTCCTCCTTGGAAGGGGGCAACTTTTCCAGCTAAGGACCTTTAGAATGTCTCCAAAGGAGGCGTCTTCTGTTGGAGACCTTGGGGACCCTTCCCTTCAAAGAAGTTGGTGCCTTCGGTTAAAGATTCCTGAGGAGAATCTATGTGCCTCCTTTTGCATGACCACTTCTGGCAGACTTCCTCAGTGGGATGATCTGGAGAGGTATCAGAAGGGAGGGGAAGCTCCTGCAGAGGAACTGGCTGGATGCTTGAACGGGATGATGGTCCTTGCAAGATAAGCTGGGTAAGCTCAGAACTCAGATCCAATGAAAGAAGAGGGGTAAGATCCTTAAAAATAAGAGAAGACTAGACTCTTGGATGACAGAAAGCCCTCTTCACCACTTCAAAGGCAACATGGCCGGGAGAAGACATTGCTGGCTGCACCGAAGCTGAAGGTGCTGCCAAGTCCTGACTCTGCCCAGGCTCTTGCCGCGAGAAAGGAGTCGGAACCAAGCTGTCCAGCACTGAAGCACTGAGGGGAGGTGATGGCTCCAACAACCCTAGAGTCAAACTCATTCCCCCAGATCTGGCACTGAAGCTTCAGGCTCTGAGACTCGTCCTGCTCTAGTGGGACTGATGCAAAACAAGTTACAGATGCAGTCAGAGTCAAAGACCTAGCTGTCTTTGAATTCGATGCACTGACTCCCAGGATTCTCAGTTCTGAATGGTCTAAAATAGTCAGATTGATTGGATTGGAGAATGAGAAATAAGTGGATGAGAAGCAGGTTGTAGGCTCACAGATCTTGATGGGAGACAGAGCAGAAAACACCTCCATCTGATTCTGAGCCCTAAAAAATCTGCTTCTGATAGGCTCTGGGAGGACCTGACAGAAGACTATATGGAAGAAGGATGTAACATCCTCTTTGGCGTCTCATGTAAAAAAAAAAAAAAAAAAAAAAAAAAAAAAAAAGGTGATCGGAGCTGTGGGGAAACTGCAGATTAATGAGGACTTCGGGTTCTGGGATTTTTAAGCATCCCAACAATCGCATCTAAAGGAGTTGGATCTGATCTTTTCACAATTTTGGTTGGCAGCTCTGAGACCACAGCAGGTTTCAGAGAACAACTGGGAGACAGTTTTCTGTGACCTCTGGACTCTGATGAAGACTCCTCTTTCCTGGTGGGGTGTTGAGCCCCTGAAACAGATGGAGCAGAAGATGAAGCAGAAGGTAAGGTGGAAGCAACCCTTTGAAGACCAGCTTATTGCGGCAATCAGTCAAGGCCTGAGAGTTAAACCCAGCACAAATGCAGCAAGGAGTTTCAAGGTGGACCACTCCCAAACAATACACACACTGCCTGTGGGTATCAGAATTAGGCATCTTATGTCCACAGGAAGTGCACATTTTAAAGCCTGTAGGTTTTTCAGCCATGATAGACAGACAAAAAGACAAAAAAAGTTTTATTTTTTTATAGAAAAATTACAGAAAAGCAAATACCACAATGGTATGCAAGACACTACCCTATGAGTGGGTAGGAAAAAAAGAGGGAAAGAAAGGAAAGTAACAAAACTTACCCTATGAAAATGGGTAAAAAGGAAAAAAGTGACTGACGCTAAAAACCTGAAACTCTAAAAGGGAGGAAGGGTGAAAGAAAAGCTGTGATATCACAGACAAAACGTAATAAAAATTAATTACACTCACAAAAATCTACTGAAACACCCTATAAGTTCGAGAGGTCAGTATCCATGTCTGAAGCGAATCAGCAGCAAATGAGATCTGAGCTATTACAGGATTCTGAGGCATTACGGGTAAAGGGAGGAGCTGAAGACTCAGATCCAAAATCTAAGTGAATGCGGCTGAGCCGGATCTGAGGTCATGTCCCAGACCCATCAGTGGAGGAATGAATGAAAACAAGAACATCAGATGTGCTTGATAGATTTGTAACAACTATAATATCAGTGCACAGACGCCCATAATGGAAGCATTACGGAAACAACAAATAAAAGCAGCCATATCTTTGGTGGAATGACCTTTTAACAGTAGCATTTTCCAGTAGGGGGATGAGACACCTGATGCTAAAGGGATAATGCTGTTAAGTAATCCACTCAAACTACTTTCTTGGCAACAGTTGATGTCTGTCTAGATCAAACAAATTAACAGATGTTCCATCTTCAGAAAGTCATGGCACTTGTTTTAAGTCAAACCTAAGTCAGTAGTGTTAACTGCAGAGTGAGAAGGGCTCCTTCTCCTATGGGTTCTGTCACCAGAAAGAACAGGGAGACTGAAAAAGATGAAAATTAGAAGTTATGTACCTACCATAACGTTCCATGTTAGTTGTCTTCTCTCGCCTTCTTTCTTGCTGGATGGGTTCGGAGCCGATCCTCGGCTCCGACTCAGCACTTGCTAAGCTCGAGAGCTAATTTTACCAGCTCGAGGCAACCCTTTATCCCATGATGCAAGGCGGACATTACTCAGATCTCGTTTGGTAGCTAAAAAAATAGCAGTATTTTCTTCCAACTTAAGAGGAGGAAGAAATAAGGATACTAAATAACATCATAAACCTTCTAGAAAGGATCAACATAATCTAGTGACACTAGGAGTTGAACAGCTAGAAAAAGGTAATAACGTCTTAATAGAAGATGTATAATCTTCCCGGTCTGACCAGGCTAGGGGGATGGAGGGTGGGACGCAAGAAAGAAGGCGAGAGAAGACAACTAACATGGAACGTTATGGTAGGTACATAACTTCTAAATGTTAAGTTGTCAATCTCGCCTTCATTCTTGCTGGATGGGACCGCGTCCCTAGCACCTCTATCCTGGGTGGCTCAATGGAACAGACTCTTGAGAACGGTGGAACCAAAATTTGCTCTGTCTCTGGAGACCAAATCTAATTTGTAATGTGAAACAAAGGTATGAGGAGAGGCCCATGTGGCTGCTGCACAAATAGTGTCTATAGGAAGTCTAGCTTGAAAAGCTGTAGAAGTAGCCAGAGGTCTGGTAGAATGGGCTTTTGGGTTAGAAACCAACTCTTTATCTAGATGGCTGTCTTCTGTGATCACTTACATTTATCAGCTCAGAGGCAAAGTTACCTTAGAAACTGGTAGGCCTTTCCTGTTCTCTGCATAGGATAGAAATAGTTGATCAGATTTCCTAAAAATTTTTGTCTTATCCAGATAATATCTGAGCTGACGGTGAACATCGAGATAATGTAACTTTTGTTCAGCTCTATCAGAATAGTTCGGAAAAAATACTGGAAGATCAATGGATTGATTTAGGTTAGTTTGTGATGCCACCTTTGGTAAGAAAGACGGATTAGTTCTTAGGGACACCCTGTCTTTGTGGAATATTAGATAGGGAGGGCGAACACAGAGAGCATGAAGCTCAGACACTCTTCTGGCAGATGTAATGGCAACTAGAAAAAGTGTTTTCCAAGAAAGCAATTTCAAAGAACAGGCAGCTGCAGGTTCGAACGGGGGAAGAATCAAGGATGTTAAAATTAAATTTAGATCCCACTGTGGTGGGGGGACTCTAATTGGATGTTTCAATAAAAAGATACCTCGAAGGAATGCCTTGCAAAGTTTATGTGACATAATGTTGTGGTCCAAAAAGCCTATATGAAAATTTGAAATGGCTGCCAGTTGAACTTTCACTGTGGAAGAAGAGGATCCTGAATGAAAAATGTCAGCTAGGAAGTCCAATACCGAATGAATTGGAGCAGTATAGGGGTCTATGTTCCTAGCTTTTGCCCAGAAAGAGAAACGTCGCCATTTACTAGTGTAAATCTTTCTGGTAGAAGATTTTAGGGAAGCTACTAAGATATCCCGTACAGGATTAGAAATCATAGGAAGCCTGGCTAAGGATGGAAGTGGAGCAACCAAGCAGTGAGGTTGAGAGAGGGTATGGATTGGTGCAGTTGACCCGACTGGTGGGTCAGAAGATCTGGAACTGGGTCCAGATGCCATGGCTGTACCAAGAGGTAATGATGTAGGAATGGAAACCATATCTGCCGAGGCCAATAAGGGGCAATGAGAATCAACTTGGCTCTCAAAGCGGTTGCTTTCTGAATTAGCTGAGGTATCAGCGGAAAAGGTGGAAAGGCATAAAGAAGTCCCTGGGGCCAATCTTGGGTTAGAGCGTCTCTGGGGGGATGGCCTGGAAGGGGGAAGAGAGAGAAGAAGTCTGGGCATTTGCTGTTTTGAGGTGTAGCGAAAAGGTCGCAGCAAGGAAGACCCCACTTCTGAAAAATCTCTTCCGTCACTGACTGTTTGAGAGACCACTCGTGAGGCATGAGAATAGCTCTGCTCAATCTGTCCGCTATGATGTTGGATTTCCCGGGGATGTGCGTTGCTATCAGAAACCGGTGAGAGGAGATTGCCCATTGCCAAAGTCTGAGAGCCTCTCAACACAGTGGATAAGACTTGGTTCCGCCCTGTTTGTTTATATACCACACTACGGACATACTGTCCGTTTGGACTGCAATAGTTCCCAGGGGAAGAGAGTCGTTGAGGGCTTGCAATGTTAAAAGCACTGCTCTCATCTCCAGAACATTTATGTGCAGATGGTACTCAAAAGGTTGCCAAGTGCCATGGACCATTCTGCCCCGATAATGCCCCCCCCACCCGATCAGGGAGGCATCCGATGTAACCGTGGCAACCGGGGCAAGAGGAACAAATGGTCTGCCTTGATGGATTTGAGGGGACGATATCCACCAAGTCAGATGCCTTTTGCAAGTTGGAGTTACTATGATCTGGTGACGCATGGGAAGTTGTTGAAAGGACCATTGGGTGAATAGCATCCATTGTAGAAGCCGCATGTAAAAGCGGGCGAGGGGAAGAAGTGTTATGGCGGCCGCCATAAGACCCAGTACTTTCAGAGCAAATCTGGCCTGAATTTTGTTGCTGAATAGAATCACTTGGATGTGTCTTTGAATGTCCATGATCCTTTGGTCTGTCAACCTTGCAGAAAGTTGTACGGTGTCCAATTTTGCGCCTATAAAAGTAATATATTGACAAGGCGACAAGGCAGATTTTTCAAAATTTATAAAAATTCCTAGCCCTCTGCAAGTATGAATGGTGTAATTTCTGGCTTGGAGAAGCTGATGCCTGGTGGTGGCAGTGAGGAGCCAGTCGTCTAGATATGGAAACACCTGGAATCCTTGACATCTCAGGTGAGCCGTAACCACTGCCATGCATTTGGTGAACACTCTGGGGGCTGTAGTGAGTCCAAAGGGCAGGGCTCTGAATTGGAAGTGACTGGTCCCCAGCCGGAAGCGGAGAAATCTTCTGGAGCGTCTGTGAATTTTTATGTGGTAGTACGCATCCTGAAGATCTATGGAGCACATCCAATTGTCCTTGCCCAGAAAGGGCAGAATAGACTGAAGCGTGACCATCCGGAATCTTGATTTCTTTACAAACTTGTTGAGTTTGCTGAGATCTAATATTGGTCTCCAGTCTCCTGTCTTTTTTGGAACTAAAAAGAACCTTGAGTAGATTCCGGATCCTATAGATTCCGGATCCTATTTGGTCCGCTGGGACTGGCTGGATGGCTCTCTTTACTAGCAGTTTTGATATTTCTAGTACTGCTAATTCCCTTAGACCGGGTGGAACGTCTGGAAGGGTTCCCTTTTGTTGAATTGGGGTTTGAATAAAGGGAATTTTGTAACCCTCGGATATAATTGACTGCACCCATTTGTCTTGAGAAAGGGAAAGCCAGGCTATTGGGTACAGTGATAGTTTTCCCCCAACTGCCTCCGAAGGCGGACAATCGGGCAACATCTCAGGGATGCTGGTAGGGTTTGTCAGAAAGAGGCTCTCTGCTACCCTGATTCTGCGGACCACCTCTGCCCCTAGGGCGGCATCTATTATTGTTACCCCCTCTGCCTCTGGGGGTAAACTAACTTTGTGCGTCAGGCGTGACTCCTTGAGATTTGCGGAACCACATTTTCCCTCCCTTCTGTCCTTTGGGGTAAGGTCTAGAAGGGGTGGAGAAACGGACTCCTACGGCAGAAAGAGTCTTGCCATCTTGTTCGCATATAGTCAAAGTGTCTTTCACTTGAGGACCGAACAAGGTCGAGCCATCAAAGGGGGAGTTTGTGAAAGACGCCTTGAAGGGGTCTGCAAAATTACAAAGCCACATCCAGGATTGACGCCTTAAAGCCACTCCTGTGCCTGCGGCCCTACTCGCTCCATCGGCTGCATAAGAAATGAGCCGCATGGAGGAGTTAGCAATGGAGTTAAGGATGCCTAGCTGTGAGCTAATCTTATCCTGAGACCCAGCAGCTGACGGATCCTGTAAAACTTCTCCCAATTCTTTAAGAACGTCTCTTTGAAGTCGGGTGAAGTGGCATAAGTAGTTCAGCGATCTCATAGCAAAAGTCGCTGAAGAAAAAATCCACTTACCGTACCTGTCCATAGTCCTAGAATCTTTATTAGGAGGATGGACAGGTACTGAAGGATCAGCTAATTCCTTCTTGGTGGCAGCAGCCACCACCATGGCATCAACTGGGACACCCTTTGTCAAATATTGTCTATCTTGTGGGGCAGTGATAAATTTTGAAGGTTTCCTAGGGATAGGTTCCACCGAATCTGGAGCCATCCACGCCTTCCGAGCCACTACCTCCATGAGAGGGTCGAAAGGCGGAGACACCCAGGAGGTGGAGGGTCGAGATCCGAACGCCTCCAGGTATACTGACTCGTCCTCGGAGGGATTAAGGTAAGGCCAGTTCCCCCTCTGTTACAGGAGTTCAAGGATGTCTGAAAAAGAGACTTCCTCAGAGGAGGACCTTGAGGATCCCTCAGACTCATCTAAGTCAGTATCTGATGTAGTAGACTCAGGGGAGTCTAAATGTTTCCTCTTACATGTCCTCTTACGCGGGGGTTCTCCTGACGGATCAGGAGAAGCCTCGGAAGAGGAAGATATTCCCAATGGGGAAACCTGAGGCGTTGGATCTCTGGGTCCGGGAGCAAGAGAGTGGGAGGAGAAGTCAGCAGGCACTGTAGTGGGAGGAGCTGATGGAACTGTCCGTTGACTAAGCCCAGGGGTTAGTACACTCCTCATCACCTCGAAGGCTCCCCAGTCAGAGAGACCAGAAAGCTCCCTCTCCGAAGAGATAGGAACCCCAGGCCTCACCGAGAGGGAAGGCTCCGAGGCAGATGTTGGGGCCGAGCTCACCAACGCCGAAGCTCCGAGAGGGAGAACGGGGAAGGACAAGGGTCCGATGCCACTCGCCCCCTCAGAGCCGAGAGAGACTAGATGCCCGGATCCCTCCAATGAAGGTCTCAAGGAGGAAATCAGAGCAGAGGACGACGGAGCCAAAAGGGGTGGTATTGGCTCCGAAGTCACAACGGTACCGGTTCCGAGGAGCTCCGGCTCCGAACTCTGTAAGAGAGTCGGAGGAGGAATGCTCTGTGGATGTGATATAGCTACCGTCTGTTGAGATGGGCTATGGAGTATTTGGGCCAATGCCTGAGACTTTAATAGTCTACTCACCACTCTCTCAAGGTCGTGATCAGATAGCCTGGATGACCGAGAAGATCGGTTCCGATGGCTCCGCTCCGAGAGCAAAGGTGATCTCGGAGCCGAATGTATGGATTCCACTGAAGGGGATCGAGATCTCTTTCTTGAGATCAATGGAGCCATCGGAGCCGAAGCTACGTCGGCTCCAGCCGGAGCCGACACTGAGTGTCTGGATCTAGTAGCATCGGCGCCGGATGGAGCCAATACTGAGACTGACATGGAAAGATCGGCTCCGGCCGGAGCCGATCTCGAGCCTGGTGATGAAGGACCTGAAGCAGACAGCTTGGAAGCTTGAGCCGAAGACTTAACAGGCTTCGAGGGCTTCCACGGCACCAACTTAGTCGGGGAGCTCTCGGGCTTTAATAAGCCTCTTAATATAAGTTTATTTTTTCGTTCCTGCAGGACTCTTGGGCTGAAAGCATGACAGATAGCACAAGAGTCCTGCAGGTGCGAAGGTCCCAGGCAATAAACACAAGAAGTGTGACTGTCTGTCAGAGACATCTTCTGACAGCACGAGTCACACTTCTTGAAGCCTGAGACCTTAGTGTCCTTCGACATAACTGTGTCGATGAACAACAGTAACACAATCACACACAAAAACACTCAGTCCAACAAAATAATTTAAATTAATTAAATTAAATTACATTAACCAGGGAAAACACACAGTCACACACAAACAATCCCTGACAGGAAAAATTTAGGGAGGGGAAGGCCTAAGGCCTGACTAGGGACAAGGGAATATTTAGTCAAAAAGAAGGGAACACTGACGGGAATAGGGCTAAGGTGAGTCAATTACTAACTAAAATATAATATATATATATATATATATATATATATATATATATATATATATATATAAAATTAAAGGGGGGTAGACTAAAGTCTCTGAAAAGTTCAATTACCAAGAGCTGGTAAAAGAAGGCACCTCGTTAGCGAAGCGGCAAACGAGATCTGAGTAATCTCCGCCTTGCATCATGGGATATAGGGTTGCCTCGAGCTGGTAAAATTAGCTCTCGAGCTTAGCAAGTGCCGAGTCGGAGCAGAGGATCGGCTCCGAACCCATCCAGCAAGAATGAAGGCGAGATTGACAACTTAACATCTGGCTCTAAGGGACAACTGAACCTTATGAAAGGATAAATAAGCCCCCCCCCCAAAAAAAGTCTGAAGTTCCAATAAATTACAGAGATGAAAGGCCAACAAGAAAAATATTTTTCCAGAGATTAACTTCAAAGCTGCCAGAATGCACAGAGGGCAATTATTAGAATCCCCTTGCTTATGTACCACATTAACTGTAGTATTGTCTGTCCAAATCTGCAGTGCATCAGGGGACAGGTTGCACCGAAATATCTTCATCACTAGAATCACTGCTAACATCTCCTTCTGTTTTATATGTAGTTTCCTCTGCTCTGATGTTCTACGTGTGCTCCCCAGGCTATTTCTGAACTGTCTGTCTCTGGTAGAGAGAGGTTTGCCCCTGGATTCTGCATGATGGTATCTTTCCACCAAAGTAGCCCCTTTAAGCAGGGGAGAAGATTTATCAAGGTTTTCAAGGGTTGAGAGCATTGTTCCCAAATGTTTTTAGGGACCATTAGAGTTTCCACATACCTAGTTTTGCAAGGGGAAATCATCAGAATGTATGATACCATGTATCCCAAGGCCATTAGGTAATTTGTCTGCCTTGGCAGTAGCTTTCGCAGATAGCTGTCAGAAAAGAAACCCTGTTTTGGGGTAGGAAGGACCTTTGCTGTACTGAATCTATCAATGAACCCAGAAAGAGAATTCTTGTATGAGGCTGAAGTTGGGACTTGCAAGGTTGGGAGTGAGGCCTACCTCCTGGAAGCAATCCATGGAAACTTGCAAGTCTGTTGCAAGTACCAGGATGGATTTTACATGGATGAGGCAGTCATCTAGGTAAGGGTAAATGTGTATCTCTAACATTCTGCAATAGGCTATAACCAGAGTTGGATGTTTGGTGAAAACTCTGGTAGCAGTGGATTAATCAAATGGTAAACCACAGAATCAGTACTGCAACCCTGCTGCCACAAACCAAAGATATCTATTGTACTCCCTTGAAAAGGGAATGTGAAGGTAGGCATCCTTCAGGTCTACTGTAATCATGTAGACTCCTGGAGAGATCATGGATAACAGTTTTTGAAGGGTTAACATTCTGTATTTGGAATATGTAGGAATTGTTTAATTTTGACAGGTCTAAGATTGGTCTCCATATGCTTTCCTTTCTCGGGACTAAAAAGATCCAGAGTAAAATCCTGCTGCCTCCTCCCTAGCAGGAACTAGATGAATTCTTGCAAGACTGGGGGAGCAGGAGACCCCCTTGGTCTTTTGGGGGCTTGGAATCCCTAGGACAGGAGGCCTTTCCATGAACTGAATGAAATAACCCTTTTCTATGATGCTTAGGATCTACTGGCCCTTGTGATGAGCTTCCACTGTTGAAGAAAAGAAGAATGTCTTCCTGTTAGAGGGGTGGGGGAAAGCACAGGTTTGGAGGGTGGGAGGAATAGATCTGTGCATATTAATAGCTGCCCTCTAAAGGTGGGGAATAAAGTCTGTGGACCCCAACTCTAGGGTGTGATCAGGATGTCATTTTCTAGACCGTTTTGATCTTTTTGCTTGGTGAGATCTCCCTTTATCTAGCCTAGGAGGCAGAAGCCTAGGCTTAGAAGGATAATTTCTATTATACCTAGGTTTGGCAGACAAACAGAATTCTTTCACAGTTTCAATTTGCTTCCCCATTTTGTCCAATTTTTCAAAAATGTTTTCTACTGGCAGCCCAAAAAAAGAACTCCTTATCCAGTGGGTCATCCAGGCTTTACTTGGTCAGAAAGTGGATGGGTTTCTTCACCTAGGCATGTCTACGAGTGACAGAACCTGTAGCAGCTGTTCTACATCATGCATCTAATGCATTGTAACTGCATTTTAGAGACAGTCTAGATACCTGTAATATTGCTCTAGCTGCCTCCTATATGTCTTTCTGTAAGCCCTTGTCTGTAATGCCCTCTGTCTTAGAAATTATTTGTTCCTGTAAGGACTACAAATACTTTATGTGAAATTGGCAACTAAAAGTCCTCACAGAGAGGGTAGCAGATGTATATATGTCTTTTTGCCAAATCTGACAATCTATTTTTTCTGTCATTAGGTACAGAGTACCTAGTTGCACCCTTAGGGGCACCTTTATTGGTTCATTAGACACTATTGAAGGACCATCTTAAGGTTTCTTGTAGAGGTGCTTGTGGGTGTTGAGCACTCTTTGGAAATTATATGGTTTCTTTGGGCCAGGTGGCAGAGAGTCTGGGTGCAGACAGATGTCATTAAACATTACCTAGCACCACATGAACTGGAGGAATAGCTAGTGGTCTAGGGGTTGGCAGGCTTATAAAAGTTGCAATAGGTTTGAACCTGAGAGAATTCTTTGCTCTTCCAGTTAAAGGGCTTCTTCATCTTATGCAAGGTATTCCCAAAGGATAATTCCTCAGGGGGGAGAAGCAGAAGAGAGGGTATCACCTGAGTCAAAATCAAGGTATGACTGAGGGGAGAAGTGTTCAGAATTTCTCCAGAAAATAAAAATGGTTCCTTCCTTTTACACAGAGAACCTTCTGGGATGGGCAGTTGTGTCTGGCTTGTCTCTCTAGATTTCATAAAAGCCTTGAATTCCTGGGCTATCTTAAGAAGGCCCTGGGTCTCAACCTGGGTTATAGTAGCTAGTAGGCTGAGGCAAACTGACTAGTATCTTTGGTTTAGGCATTCATTTAGAAAGAAGGCCTTGGTACATGGTCAGGTGACCACAACCCACAGTTCAATTTCCTGAAGTTTGTTCATGCACAACAGCTGAAGATAACCATTTCCTTTGGCAATCAACAGTTGGACAAGCAGAGGAATGAGAATAAGTGAAGGAACTGGGTCAGAGGACTCAAGCGGGCTGCAAGGACTTCAGCTCTACGCTCAAGTGTCCTAACTTGAAACCTAGCACAATTCTGACAGCTAGAAATGTCGTGCTGAGGCCCCAAACAAAACTGACAAAAGGAATGAAAGTCTTTATGCAGGATTTATTTCCGCACTTCAAGCAGTTATTGATCTTTTATACAGTAATCAGAAGTAAAATTTTCCCAACAGGGTTCTTCTCTGAAAGCAGGTTATAGCAAACTCTGGAGAAAATGAGTCGATCGGTGGACTATGAGGGACTGATAAAATGTTGCAGCACACCACATTGCATGACTAGAAAGAACTGCAGATGGTACCAAAAGATGACCCTCTTACACCCTAATGTCTGGATGTCAGTCTTCACATGTCCACCAGTTAGGAATGATGCAAAGACTCTGGAAAATTGGGCCAATCACAGGCTTCTGCATGGCAGGAAGACCCAAGAATCAGTACTGCAACACTGACAATGAAGATTGAAGATCATCATCTGGATCCATATCTACAATACTGCAACACTGACAATGAAGATCATCATCTGGATCCATATCTACAATTAAATTATCTAATTTTCAGTGGAAATAAAGGTAAGGACTTTGATGTAACAACTTCATATAATGGGTCGACTGACCATGGGAAGGTGGTCGAGAGTTAGGACATTAAACATTTTTATTCCAAACAGCCTGGAATGTGTTAATTGTGGGAGAATTCTCCCCATGAAGACTTTCACAGATGCTAGAAGAAACCTCCATAAGATGTAATTTTTTCAAAGATATTAAAAATGTCACTATTACTGTCTGGAAAGGGATAACCTGAAGACTGACAGGAAAAGTCTACACAATCAGAAGTCATGAACTGATGGGAGAAACAAAACTTTAAAACTGCAGTCACTCTCAGAGGTTCTCTCTCTTTTTCATGCAAGATCTTTGAAAACACCACTACAAAGTGGTTCCCTATTGAAACGTTAGCACTCAAAATGCAGAGTGCCAACAAGTTGAAAAAAAAAAAGCCCGAAAATGCAGGAGATGAGTGAATCTTGAACACAGTTTTTCTCCTTTAAATTCTGTTTTTTGCAGGGAAGCAATACCCCTTCACCCTCTTAATGTGGGGGGCAAGCACCCATATCCCCTGAACTTATATATACTAACTGTGAGATTGCTATACCTCAGAGGGAAGGGAATATTCCAAGAAATGGCCGTCTTGGGATTTGGTATATGCAAGTCAATTTTTTCAGCTACTCACTCAGTCTTCGTCTTCCAGACTTGATCTGGTGGGTCCTGACATTTTAAATGGTTACTATGCAGAGTGCTTCACTGAAGTTCTGACCTATGCCAGTCCCTAAAAGGGGCCAACAGTGGCCCAGGAAACAATTCAGATGAGGTTAAAAGAATTCCCTCTGCCAACTTCTTATTGTGCGCAGCACAGTGGTGAGTGAAAAAGAAATTCTTCTCATCTAGGCAGAGACCGTCTTACAGCACTGACAATTGTCTTGTTTTTTCTCCCAATGAGGCCCTGTGGCTCATGTTCCTTAAGATGCAATATAATCCTAAGAACACTAATGTCTGGT
Source organism: Protopterus annectens (assembly GCF_019279795.1). Lineage (NCBI taxonomy): Eukaryota > Metazoa > Chordata > Ceratodontiformes > Protopteridae > Protopterus > Protopterus annectens. The sequence goes on from NC_056737.1 coordinate 831,766,335, forward strand.
TCTAATGTTGCTATCAATGTAGGAGCCCATTTAATTTTAAACTCAGTAAGTAATAATGTCTGCCAATATTCTACCTGGTAGAGAAGTAACTGATTTTGAATCCTGTCAGTGAGTCACCGCAATTTAACTGCCATCTTCAGTGACGCAAAATACAGCTGAAGTTCTACAATCAGACATTAAACTAATCTCTAACTTGGCAACTTGCTTTAATTTTCCAGTGTCCAGTCATTAACATTGTTTTCTGAACCAAATAAAAGATTCACTGGAATGGAAAGAAGCAAATGCATTGAAAAAAAAATCATCACTCAAGACTGAAGCTCTACAACACTCAAAGCAGTAATCAGAATTAAAGAGAATATGCAGCAAAGCGATGTACATAAGGAATCTTCTGCCTTCCTAAGTCAGCACCTAGTCAGTCTAAGACCCACCCTTGTACCACAAAGAAAAGATGTCACTGCTTAAAGATTTTTAGTCTACTTGATAAGGGAGGATTCTGGTGTGTGCAGCTAGTTTTACGGCTGCATGATGTGCGGGACTTTTGATGGTTGGTTGTTTGATGGGGGGACTGTGACACAGTGTCTCTAATCAAGCTTTATATAATGTTTCATATTTTACCACTGTTTTCAAGATTTGCGCTTTGCCTTATCTACTTTTCTTTATTATTATTTATTATTGTCATCAGATTTACATTTACCAACTTCCAAAATGCTCCTTAAACTGGTCTCCTAAGCAGCCATACTCTCCCTTGAAAAAATGGCATCTGGCTCTGGGGAACTAAACCAGTTAAAAATATGAACAACCTTCGACTCGTCAACTGAACAGTCAACTGACTGGCTTTTTTTAGTTGTTTTTGGCAGTATAAGCCAATTTTGACTTTTTTTCTTCTTAATTTGGTAGCCCCATACAGATACTTTAATAACTTAGTAGACAAAACACTTTTTTTAGATGCAGAGTCTTGTCCTTGTGATTGATGTTCAGGTCTGCAACTGGCAATCCAGCCTGGCAAATCAGCTTTCAAAAGTATAACAGCAGTATTCTCCTGTCCTCTGAAAGCAACTAAATATATAAACTCAGTACCTACCCATCATAATCTGTACATCTAATCACATTTTTATGGTTATAATAAGCATACAGTAACTCACAAAGAAGCCTCCAAGGTGAAACAATAAAGCATCGAACAGCCCGGAATCTCCACCAAAAAGTTTATTGAAAAATAAAATCTAACATTAAGCCGCCCACAGAGACACGCGTTCCATTTTTTTTTTCGTAAACCTTTCTAGTGGATGGTTTATGAGCAAAGCCGAAAGCTTGCTGAGGATCTATAGGATGATGCATGGGGAGAGCAAAAGGCCTGCACTGTACTAAGAGCGCTGTAGAATGACGCAGACATTGAGCCTGGCAAGAGGAAGAAGTGCTATAGCGAAGCCATGACCCCTAGAGCCATCAGACCAACTCAGCTGAACAGAACTTGAATGGAATGGCCCGCACCTGGAGCTGCAGATGCAGAACTCTGTCGCGGTGAGGCTCGTAAACTCCTTGTGTCTAGTCACCACAGTCTGCCAAAATGAAAGAGCTGTGTGTGCCAGCCAGGTTGGACTTTTTATTTATTGTGATGCCCAGAAATGGAGCAAGATGGAGAACCACATCTTCTTCTAATGGGGCCCCTTTGGGGTGCAGAGGAGGGCCTCTCCGACGGCAGAGCCAGTTCCTCCCGTCCCAGCTCTGGGTCAACAACGCCTCGCCGGGTGGTCTCCCCAAACAGAGAGCCAGCGAAAAGGCGCTCGCGACCGACGCCTTGAAGGGCTCAGCAGAGAAGTAGCTCGGCCAGGCCTGACGGGCAGTACCAGTCCTGTCCCCGCAGCTCTTAGCGGCGCCTGCTGCATGGGAGAGTAGCGCAGCAGAAGCTATTTGTGACTGACCTAAGAGTGGCCATTTTGGTGGAGTGCAGAACTCTGTCCCTCCTCCGAAATGGATCAGGGGGGAGCAGCATGCCTTTATCATAATCTGGCCTGCTGCATCGAATCAACATGTGCCAAATGGTTACGCCCCCTTACCCGAGAAGGCGAACTGAACATCCTCCAGTCCCAGGAGAGGAGGGTGGGGGAGGGGAGACAGAAAACAGAGTCTCGGGAGAAGTGAGGGAGGGAGGCGCCGAGTCGGCGGTAAAGACGCCCCGCCTGAGCTTGGACCTCCTCCAGACCTCAGGGGTTGAACCCTGCCTGCACAAAATGGAACAACCAGGTGTTTGTGCCCAACCAAGCTACTAAACACAAAAACTGTCACGTGTGGCCATGAGCGCTCCACACTGAGCATTTCGGCTTATTCAATTAGATTTAGGCTGTTCAGCCATAATCTATAAAACCTAAAGTTAAAAAAAGTAAAACAACAACAAAAAAAAAACACACACACACACACACACACACAGAGAGGGAGGGAAATAAAATTATTACTTAAAAAAAAAACAAAAACAGTCTATATTAAGGAACTACTACTCTCACACAAATTTAGTTAAAGAATCAAAATTTTCTGTTTTAAACCCACATGAAATATCCTACTTCAGATCACAATATTACAAGTACGTTATTGTTTAGTATGAACTTCATCAGATGTGAGCTTTACAATGAATCTACATTACATTTATACTAGTTTATTTTAATGAGTTAACCAATCACATTGTGCTTATTTGATTAAAACCACGTAAATTAAACTGTCAATCAATGAAAAGCTTTTTAAAACATATACACAACATCCACTTTTGTAATAAGCCTATTTTTTATGTATGAAAATATGTATTAAAAAAGTAAGAAGAAAATATGTCATGAAACACATTTATGAACCATAGGATTATTGATTTCCTCCCACATCCCAAAGACATGCAGTAGGTGGATTGGACACTCTAACTTGGCCCTAGGTGTGTGCGTGCGCGTGTGTGCCTTCTGTGGAAGGTTGGGCGCCGGGCTGACAACTCGTCACCGTAAAACTCCTCTGTCAATCATGAGCGGACAGATAATCCGCTGTGGTGACACCTAACGAAGAAGGATTATTGTAACTGTTTTTTATCATAACACTTCCTCTAGTGGATTCTTCAAAAAATACATGTAAAAACAGTCCCAATAAAATAATGAATCATGTATATTAGACCATTACTCTCCAATAGTACATATTATACCAAGGGGGAAAAAAAGTGTGTTTGAAAACTTAATAAATATAACCATAGTACAGAAACTAAAAAGCTTACAAAACTTAGGAATAAAACTGCCTATAACTTGGCTGCTTTAAGTTTCAATAAGGGAGCTATCGATGTGTTCATTTAAACCTGGAGTTTTATTAGCCTCTAAGGTGATCTGCTTCCATAATTCTTTGTATTCAACACATTTTTCTCGTAGATCACCTCGACTATCCTTCTTTATCTTTTCCAAGATAAAGAATAAATAGCAGGCATTTATACAAGTTAATTTATGCTTGTATAGAGCATTCGTTTCCTTCTTAGTTTGTACATCGTACATATGCTCATATATTCTTCTCCTGAGCCTTCGCTCGGTCTTCCCTAGATAGAATGTGTCGCAAACTTGACATACTGCCAAATAAACCAAGCCCAAAGACTCACAAATAAAAAATTCCCTTCCTTCAAGGGTAGCTTTTCTACTTTCTAACCTGACACGCTCAGTGTTGTAAATGTGGGAACACTGCTGACAACGTCCACATTTAAAAGTTCCTTTTCTCCTTCCTTGCACAAATACATCTTTCCTAGTGTCAGTTTCACGTAATTTCTTTAGGTTGCCTGAATTCCTATAAACCAACTTTAATTTTTCTTTTTTAATTTTTTCCAAATCAGTGAACCATAAAAAGTTTTCCCACTCCCTTTCCATAATTTCCCTTACCATCTTGGAACTCCCATTAAATTCTAAAATGAGTGCGTTATTAAAATTCTGAATGTCCCCTTCATTCACAGTTTCCTCACTGACAGAGTCCAAACCTAGGATAGGTTTGAAATCATTTAACCTCCTAGTAGTCCCTTCGTTATCAATTTCGTTGATCAAATATTCTGGATACCCCCTCATGCTAAACATATTGTTTAACAAAGATTTCTCTTTTTCAAAATCTTCGTCCTTTGACGTCATTCTACTGGATGTAATGTACTGACCTTTTAAAATATTTTTCTTATAATGTACAGGGTGTGCACATCCATAGTGCAAATATGAATTGGAAAAAGTTTTTTTTTTCTATACACCTTTGAATTAAATTTTGACATATCCTTGTAAACCTCAAAGTCTAGATATTGTACCATTTCCTCATCAATTTTGTATGTAAATTTTAAAAACTCAGTACTTTCATTTATATAATGCATAAAACTGCCAATATCCTCTCTAGGCACCTTCCAAAAAATACAAATGTAGTCAAGGAATCTTTTGTACAGTATCCAGTGATGACTGTATAAGGACCTAGTAACCATTTATGTGAGAGTGTTCAATCTCGCCTTTGTTCTTACACATGGGTTCGGAGCCGAACCTCGGCTCCGTGCCGGCCGACTGCAAGCTCTGCATCGAGAAGAAGCTCGAGGACATCTAATACCCACAATCCCCCTCTGCCTTTACCTCAGATCTAGTTTGCCGCTGCTGCATACGCATCGCTGGAGGCTAGCTCGAGGCTTTTTCAGATAAGAAATTATCTATTCTGTTTACATTTTTCAAAAAAACTACTTTAAATCTAGTCATTTAAGTTAAGAGTAAGGTGTGTGAGTGGGTTTAGAATTCTCGGTTCCTTAGATTAGTTACTTAGTTTAACTATAGGGTACAGAGTTTTTCGGGGCCTACCACCCCTACTTGGATTACTTTGACTAAGAAATTGTTGTAGTCTGCTTTCTTAAGAAATTGACTTCTATTACCGGATTTGACTCTTTTTCACTGGAATTGACTTTTACTGGACTGGACTGTCTTTTTTTCTTGGTATTATGTCAGAGAAATTAAAATCTGGCTTCAAACGTTGTCAGTGTGGCCAAAGATGTCGGTCACAGACAACCACAGTTCCTGTGTCTACTGTCTTGGCCCTCTCCACTTACAAGAGGACTGCTCTATTTGTCACTCTTTTAGTGGGAGGGTCATGACAGATAGGCGAGGAAACTGATGGACAGGGGATTGCTGAAACCCTCTTTCCAGGAGGCGCTGGATGCTACAGAGCAGGCAGCCAAGGCTTGAAGGGGTCGAAGGCGTCGGAGCCAAAGTCATCGGCTCCGAGCTCTTCGGGTCTAGTTAGATCACCGGTTCCACAGACTTTGGGGCCGAGTGTTCAACTGTTGGCAGTTTCTGAGCCTCGAGTCTTGGAACCGGTGACGGAGCTCCCTCCACCGACTCTGCTGAGGTCGGCTCCGTCTTCGATCCCTTCGACTCGTTCTTCTAGGCCCCTTTCCGACACCGATGTGGACCGTGTGGTGCAGAAACTGATGGAGCATACGGCCTTATCCCAACTTATCTCGGTCTCCTCTCAGTTGATGTCGAGACTTGAAGGCCTGCCACTATCTCCACCTGTTCCTCCTCCGAGACCTGTCCAGTCTTCGGAGCCGGAAGAAGCTGACCTGATGATTGTGGAGCCCTCGGTGCCAGAACCGTCTTTTTCTCGGTCGGCACCGTTCACCTCGACTCCATCCGATCCGGTACCGGAGTCTCGGGGCCGAAGATCCGTCCTTGGTTCCGGGACCGAGAGTCGGACCGATGTTTCGGTTCCGACTCTCCCTCTCGGGGCCTCGGCACGGATCGATTCGGTTCCGTCCTCGGGGTCGGTGCCTTCGGCTCCTGTTTCGGGGATTCTTCCCATTTCTTCGGAACCGGGAGATACCTCGACTCGGGACCCGGGGGCCTTCCACCTCATGAGGAAGGTGTTGTCTACCCAGACAACCACATCAGCAGGTACAGCTTCTCCTCCCCACAAAGGACCGTTATCCTCCTCTGCACCCACGGCCACGTCCAAGCGTCGGGCACCAGTGTCTCAGCCACCCCTGGAGGGTGCCCCCTCTTCCTCGGAGGCTTCTTCGGATGCTCCCCACGAAGAAGTTCCTAGGAAAAGACTGTGTAAGAGGAGACACTTGGATTCTCCACAAGAATCCTTGACATCTGATACTGACTTAGATGAGTCAGAAGGGTCCCCTAAGTCACCTTCAGAGGATGTCTCTTTTTCTGACATCTTGGAGATCCTAAAGCAGAGAGGTGACTGGCAAGCCCTCCCCCCTTCTGAGGAGGAGTCAGTTTTGCTGAAGGCATTTGGTGCCCGTCCTTCCTCCTCCTGGGTCACTCCGCCCTTTGATGAGTTAATGGAATTAATTGCTCGAAGGGTGTGGGAGACTCCTGACACTGTGGAACCAGTCCCTAGGAAGCCAAATAAGTACATCACGGCACCACAGGACAAAGCTTACCTCACCAAAGGAGTTCCAGTAGACGCCATGGTGGTGGCAGCGGCCACGAAAAAGGAGATGTCGGAGTCTTCCTCATCTGTCCATCCGCCTAACAAAGATTCTAGGACCATGGACAGATACGGGAAGCGCATTTTTAGTTCAGCGGCTTTCTCTATGCGTTCCCTGAACTATTTGACTCATTTTACACGTTTACAGAGGGATCTAGTCAAAGAGTTGGGAGATACCCTCCAGGGTGCTACAGATGCCGCTGTCTCAGAGAAAGTTACAGCGCATCTCAACACCCTTACGTCCATTGTGAACTCGTCCATGAGGCTGATATCCTATGCAGCAGAAGGATCGAGTAGGGCAGCGGCTTCAGCGATTGCTCTTCGTAGGCAATCCTGGATGCGCTTATGTTCGTTTATGGAAGCCTTCAAGTCTTCCTTTACTAACGCCCCATTTGACGGAGCCACACTTTTTGGCCCTAAAGTAAAGGAGACCCTTACCCGGTGTGAACAGGAGGGAAAGACTCTGTCTGCTGTCGGAGTCCATTTTTCCACCCCTTCCAGACCGTACCCCAAAGGGCAACGTGGTGGGAAAATGTGGTTTCGAAAACCCCAAGGATCTTTCCCAAACACACAGGGTGATGCCCCTCTAGAGGCAGAGGGGGCAGAGGTGGAAGACGCCGCCGGGCGGCAGAGGGGTCCGCAAAACCAAGGTGACAGGGATAACCTCCTGGCAAACCTTTTCAGCACTCCTGAGAGGAGGCCCGACTGTCCTGCTCTGGAGGCAGTCGGGTCGCTAGCTTTATACCCTCAGGCCTGGCAAAACCTTTCCTCAGACAATTGGGTAAAAGCGTTGTTACCAGAGGTTACAATATCCCATTTCTATCCACCCCATTCCAAAAAGAAAACTCCCAGATGTACCACCCCATCTGCGAGAGCCAGCAGCTACAGAAATTTCAAAGCTGCTAGAAAAAAGAGTCATCCAACCAGTCCCAGCGGACGAAATAGGATTCGGAACTTACTCAATGTTCTTTTTAGTTCCAAAGAAAACAGGGGACTGGAGGCCAATTCTGGACCTAAGCCATCTCAACACCTTTGTCAAGAAGGAAAAGTTCCGAATGGTCACGCTTCAATCGATCCTTCCATTCTTACAGAAGGGCGACTGGATGTGCTCAATAGATCTGAAGGACGCATACTACCACATCAAAATGGCCAGGGCGTCCAGGGATCATTTGCGCTTCCGGCTGGGAGCCAGTCATTATCAGTTTCGAGCCCTGCCCTTTGGTCTGACCACAGCCCCCAGAGTCTTCACCAAATGCATGGCAGTGGTAGCGTCTCATCTGAGGCGCCTAGGATTCCAGGTGTTTCCGTATCTGGACGACTGGCTCCTGTCTGCCACCACCAGGCGTCAACTGATACAAGCCAGGGATTACACCCTACAACTTTGTACACACCTTGGCATTTCAATAAATTTCGGAAAATCGTTGCTACAGCCATCACAGCATATCTTATTCATAGGAGCGGAATTAGATACGCGTCAGTTAGTTCTAAAACTTCCTACAGAAAGAATATTAGCACTTCAATTCAACATTTCCCTTCTTCTGTCGTCCAGAAAGTCCCCAGCAAAAATTGTTCTGAAAGTTTTGGGTCTCATGGCAGCTTCTCTCATTGCGATACCATTGGGAAGACTGCACATGAGAGTGCTACAATGGCTTCTATTTGCACAATGGTCATTCCAACAACTTCCACTGACTCACGAAATATTGATAACGAAAACATGCAAATCACACCTAATGTGGTGGTTACAGACTTGCAACCTATCCAGCGGAAGACCATTTGTGCTACCCACACCGTCAGCGACGATAACCACGGACGCTTCCCTGATAGGGTGGGGGGGCATCTTTCAGGGACAGACAGTCCAAGGCGAATGGACCAATCTGCAGTACAATCTGCACATCAATGTTCTGGAGTTGAGGGCAGTATTTTTGGCGTTGCAACACTTTGCTCCCCTTCTTCCTCCAGGGACCATTGCAGTTCAGACAGACAACATGTCCGTAGTCTGGTACATAAACAAGCAAGGGGGAACCAGGTCTTACCAACTATGCAGAGAGGCCATGAGAATTTGGCAATGGGCAGAGTCCACCGGTCGCTTTCTGATCGCAACGCACATCCCGGGTCATCCAACGTCATAGCCGACAGGCTGAGCAGGGCAATACTATTGCCTCACGAGTGGTCCTCAAACAGTCAGTTGCGGGAAGGATTTTTCGCAAATGGGGCCAGCCTACCTGCGATCTGTTTGCGTCTCCAATGAACGCCAAATGCAGGAGCTACTTTGCCCTATTACCCTCCAGGGAAGTCCCCAGGGACGCTGGTGCACGATTGGCCCCGGGTCTCCTATATGCTTTTCCTCCATTCCCCTGATTGCAAAGTTTCTACAGAAAGCAAACAACCTTCAGAGGACTATTATTCTCATTGCTCCGTTCTGGCCTCGTCAAATTTGGTTCCCTTTCTATTGCATCACCGCATTCGGGGACCTTGGATGCTGGACCCAGAGCCAGATCTACTGACTCACTCGTCAGGAGTTCCTCACCCATCCCTAGAATCTCTCCATCTAGCAGCTTGGCTGCTCCGCTTCCTTTCTAGCCAGGTCAATTCCCCTTACATCGGCGGTTCAAGATATTTTGGTAGCTTCTCATAAAGTTTCCACTACAAAGACTTACACCAGTAAGTGGAAACGTTTTGTCTTCTGGGCGGAGTCACATCAGTTGGACCCTGTTTCAGCTCCGTTGAATAAGGTTTTAGAATTTTTGACTGAATTATTTCATGAAGGAGCTTCCCCGGCTACTTTAAGAGTACAGTTAGCTGCCATTTCTAACTATCATGTAGAAGAAAGTGGTGCACCTATTATGGCTCACAGACTTTGTAAAGCCTTTTTAAAAGGTTCCTTTCATATCAGACCACCAGTCAGAAGTCCGACATCACCGTGGAATTTAAACTTATTGCTCTCTAAATTGATGTTACCACCTTTTGAACCAGCTTCAAGTTGCACTTTGAAATTTTTGTCATGGAAAACATTATTTCTAGTGGCTATTACATCTGCTAGACGGGTGTCTGAGCTTCAGACCCTTTCGGTCAAACATCCTTATTTAATTTTTCATTCTGACAGAGTATCCCTACGCACTAATCCATCCTTTCTTCCCAAAGTTTGTTCTACTAGTAATATTAATCAGTCCATCGAATTACCCACCTTCTTTAAAACCACTCTAATAAATTGGAGTATATGTTGCACAAACTAGACGTCCATAGACAACTCAGATTTTATTTGGATAGAACAAAAGATCACAGGAAATCTGATCAACTATTTGTAGCTTTTGCTGACAGCAGAAAGGGTCTTGCAGTTACGAAACGAACTCTTTCTAAGTGGCTAACTGACTGTATCATTTATGTTTATGAAGCTTCTGATCAAACATTATCAGCAAAACCCAGAGGACATTCTACCAGATCAATTTCTACATCTTTGGCTCACGCAGCTCGCTTACCTTTAGACACTATTTGTGCGGCTGCTACTTGGGCTAAACCACATACATTTATATCTCATTACAAAGTGGACAGGGTTTCTAGGGATAGGGCAACCTTTGGTTCCACTGTGCTCAAGAACGTTCTCCCTTGAGTTCCTCAGGATCATGGAGCTAGGACGCTACCCATGTGTAAGAACAAAGGCGAGATTGAACACTCTCACATAAAGAAGTTATGTCCTTACCATAACGTTCCATGTGGAGTGTTCATCTCGCCTTGGTTATTACACTCCCACCCTTCCCACCCTTAGGAGGAACGTTCGATTTGGTGCCTGGTCTGGAGTATTCTCCTTCTGCTGTTGCAGTATTACTGTTACTATCATACTCTGGGTATGTTTGTATATATGTATTTTTATGTATATAGTTGGCATGTGTGCGTGCTTTGTGTCTGGTTTGCTTGCAAACTAGATCTGAGGTAAAGGCAGAGGGGGATTGTGGGTATTAGATGTCCTCGAGCTTCTTCTCGATGCAGAGCTTGCAGTCGGCCGGCACGGAGCCGAGGTTCGGCTCCGAACCCATGTGTAATAACCAAGGCGAGATGAACACTCCACATGGAACGTTATGGTAAGGACATAACTTCTTTTTTCTTCCCATCTAGCCAAGACTAAATTGGTGTAGGTGGGTGCACAAGCGGCACCCATCGCTACACCTTTCTTCTGATGGTATAGTTCTCCCTTAAATTCCTTAAGTTCTCCCTTTTGATGTTTTGTTATTTGATGGGGGGACTGTGACACACAATGTCTCTAATCAAGTTTTACATAATGTTTCATATTTTACCACTGTCTGTTTTTATAATTTGCACTTTGCCTTATCTACTTTTCTTTATTATTATTTATTATTGTCATCAGATTTGCATTTACCAACTTCCAAAGTGCTCCTTAAATTGGTCTCCTAAGCAGCCATACTCTCCCTTGAAAAAATGGCATCTGGCTCTGGGGAACTAAACCAGTTAAAAATATGAAAAACCTTCGACTCGTCAACTGAACAGTCAACTGACTGGCTTTTTTTAATTGTTTTTGGCAGTATAAGCCAATTTTGACTTTTTCCTCCTTAATTTGGTAGCCCCATACAGATACTTTAATACCTTAGTAGGCAAAAGACTTATCCACTATTTTCATACAAGTGGACCTTTTTAGATGCAGAGTCTTGTCCTTGCGATTGATGTTCAGGTCTGCAACTGGCAATCCAGCCTGGCAAATCATATTCCAAAAGTATAACAGCAGCATTCTCCTGTCCTCTGAAAGCGACTAAATATATAAACTCAATACCTACCAACATAATCTGTACATCTAATCACATTTTTCTGGTTGTAATAAGCATACAGTAACACCTTTGTCACCCACATGCAGCTAACAAACCTCATCACCATGGTAAACAATAGACAGCTGTAACAGCATACCACTACATTGTTATCCAGAGTAAAGACCATCTTTTACCAGTTACTGAACATTACCTTGTGCATAGCTGATAACCAAGTGACAGATAGCTTCCGGTTGCCATTATAATCATCAGTTGCAGTGAGTTTCAGTTGCTGCTGTTCCTCTTTACCAGTTGTCCCATAAAGAATTAACATGCCTGTTGCACGACTATTACCACCTGAAGAAAAAGGGAGAATCACTGAACTGTAGGTGGGCTTTACTATACAATGTGTGGTATGGCAGCACTGCACATCCATAAAACAGCAGTAATAACCGACTACACATGAAAGTCATACTTCTGTACTGCTTGCAGGAGATAGATATATGCATGACACAAAAGCAGTATGAAAATATTCTACAATGTATGACTCAGCTGTGAAATGCAAAACAGTAATGAATTTCCGTACAGCAGATCAATTGTGCAGAACTAAAATATGCAACACAGAAGCTGTGAACAACTGTGGAGTTCAGCACAGCTATTCTACAAGGTTAGCAGTGTGTGCAAACATGGTGCACTTAATGTACTAGGGAAATACTAACAGAAAACCAGGGTTCTGCTTTATAAAGCTACATCACAACACATTAAGTATAACTGTCCAAAGTGCTTCAAGCCCATATTATACAATATCATGTTTTCTAAACGTATTTATACTGCATACAAAGCATTCACAGTTGTAAGCCGCAGTGGTGCAGCGGTTAGCATTTTCGCCTCACAGCAAGAGGTTCTCCTGTTCGATTCTCAGCTGGAGCGCCTTCTGTGTGGAGTCTGCATGTCCTCCCCGCGGTCGAGTGATGCTAAAGACATGCAGGTAGGAAGCGTGAATGGGCGTCCCTTCTTTGAAAGTTGGGCATCGGTCTGGCAACTCGGCACTGTAAAAATCCACTGCCAATCATGAGTGGACCAGAGTTCTGCTGTGGTGACCCCTAACCGGGAAAAGCTGAAAGACAAAGCATTCACAGTTGCAGTTAAGATAGCTGCCACTTTGTATGCCATGGACTATGTGAAAGGACAAGTTCTATGACTCTCATCATTAATGTGCACTTGTTACCAAATTAAAAGTGGGCTACAACTTACTATAAAGCATACATGTTAAAATCTGTAAGCAATTTTGTGCAGCTAACCAAAACTGGAAATTAATACCAAAGTAAACAAAATTCTCCTGATTTTGGAAAAATGGATAGTGTACATCATAAAACAAAAAATGAAGGATACACCCGAGGGTTTTGACGTAGTTTGGCAGCTGAGATACCAAACACTAACCTAACTCTGGCAACAACAAAAAAAAAAAAGCATCAGAGATAAGGTAGGGGCTACCACTTTGTACACCTAATACTTCTGTCAACTAACAAGACTGAAATATACCACATTTAAAAAAGAACACTTAAATATTCAAAAATAGCAGACGATGCAGACACCAGGGGCAACATGTTACCCTTAAAACTACATCACTTCTATTAGCATACATATCTGCACACAAAATCTCAAATGCTTTATCAGTTAATCATATTGCAGCATTTACAAGAGGATAAGATGCACATGAAGTCATGTGTTTTCATTTACCAAACAAGTGAATCAGTTGTGTTCTTTGAATGCACACTGTTGGAATATGTTGAAGGTCTTATTACTTTTATGTGAGATGTTCAAAGGCGATTACTAGGCTAGTGTCACAACAGCCTTTACAAGCCTAGCCAATAATACCCAGGATATGACAATATTATGTCTTAATTCCCCAGATATGGGATGGGGCAGTATTAGGGAAGTGGGTCTTTGGGTGTTGGAGCAGAGTCATTTTACAGACTGCCTCTGTCCATAAGGAACATGGTCAGTAGTCTGGGAGTGAATTTTCAATTCCCCATCCATTTATCCAAATTCTTTTTGAACAGAGTGAGGGATGGGATTTGTTTTACAAAGATGGGAAGTTTATTCCATATGTGAGGTAGCCTTTGGAATATACAAATCTGTCTCTCTAGCAAGCTCTGTTAAAGTCATAAATAAGGTTCAGGTAACCCTTGTATAATTTTCCTGTGAATATGTAACATTTTCATCAGAGCTGGATCAGAGAACACCTTGTAGGTCAGGCACAAGTCCCCTCTCAATAAATGAAATGAGATGGAGTAAAGGGGATAGGGTCTTAAGTAGGTTTGCACACATCTTACTCTGTATATTTTAGTGAGAACCTGTGGGGCCACTCCAATTGGTGTAAATGCCTGGTCAGGTACATGCATAAGGGAGCACTGTACTCAATTATGGGCCTGATGAGGGATGAGTACAATAGCACTACAACTTCCTTCGATCTTTATGCCATGCCTTTACTTACAAGTTAAGCTACACAGAAGTATGCCCTCACTACCATAGCTACCCAGTGGTAAAAGTTTAGGTTACTAACTGTGTTCCCAGGTCTCTCACCACTGGATCTACTTTTAGGGGTGTGCTATCAATATTATAATTTGCAGGGATATCTGATTTACTGAAGGGCATGATTATGGTTTTGGCACTAGTCGTTTGTCATTTTTAGACCTGTTTGTAGGATGTCAACATTGTTTGGGGATTCAGTGATTGCTCCCAGCTTACAGTTGTCAATTAACTTATTACCCTGACGCCCCCAACATTGGCCTTCACTTCAGAGAAGTATATACCAAACAGGAGGGGTCCTAACACGGAGGTCTGTGGGACACCATTAGTAACAGGTTACTTATCAGAACTGGATTCACCTAACCAGACATGTCCCCTGTCAATGAGCCAGTTAGCTATCCTTTTTTGAAGACGCAGGAGTTTATGCGCAACTCAGTAAGTTTATCTATGATCCCAGAGTAAGGGATTGTGTAGAAAGCTTTGGCCAGGTCTAGATACGGGGTGTGTACTGTTTTAACCTCATCCATGGTCCTGGTGACTTTCTCGAAGTAGCTCACCAAATTCAACAGGCAAGACCTCTCTTTGTCAAAGCCAAATTGGTCTGGTCCAGTGTTTGGAGAGTTTCTATGTCGTTATTGATGAGGTCCATGATAATTCTCTCCATGGCCTTGCAGATAAGACTGGTCAAGATTATGGATCTGTAGTTCCCTGGGTTAGCTGATGGGCTCCCCTTATGCTGAAAGATGACTGTTGCAGTCTTCCATTCTTCTGCGACAAAGCCTATCCAGAGGCTATGGTTAAACACATTTTCTAGTGGCCCTGATAGATTCTATTTTAAGCTATTTAAGAAGCATCCTGGAATGTTGTCAGGACCCATGAAGGTTCTGTTTTTGGCTTTAGCGAGCACAGTAAGGACCTGCTTCCTCATAATGACTGGTAGGGGGATGGTTGCAGGTATTTCTTTGGGTGTGGTAGGACGTAACAGAGGGGTGAAAAGTTTGAAATGAACTTGTCTGTCAGCAGGTTTGCTATAGTCTCAGGCTGGGTGTAAGTGTTACCATTCACGATTAACTCAGCACATTGCTGAGCATTTTCCCTGAGGTTACGAACATAATTAAAAAAAGCACTATGGTTATATTTTACCTGGGAGGCTGTCTTTGCCTCATAGTTTGTTTTGCTAGATTTGACCAGCTCTGTAATTTTTTTGTTTAGACTGCTGAGCGTCTTCTTGCAGTATTTTGTCTACTCCTTCTTGGCTTTGGAGCTAGCCTACTTATGCTAGGGGTCCACAGGGTGGTTTATTTTTGCTAGTAATCATAAGTTTGACTCGGACAGGTACTGCCTCCTCTATGCAGCTATGAATGAGGCTGTACAGTGTTTTTGTGTACAGCTCAGAGTAGGCCTCAGTGTTATATGGGTTTGGAGTGGCTTGGTTGAAGTTTCATACGGTTGTCACTTAGTTTAAGGGAATTAGGCCGACTTTTTTTTTTTTTTTTTTAAAGAAACACCTTAATCACTCATGACATTGGCAATCATACATGTATATAAATGAAAATCAGCCATATTGACAATTGTAGTTGCAAACATTATATATCACTTATAACCTACCCAATCATTGTCAGTCAAACATTGCATAGCTCATTCAAATCATCCCTTCTTTTAAACCTTTTTCCTCTCATGTATGTACTGGTCCCACAATTCTCATTTTTTCCTATGCAATTTGCTCCTATCCTTTTCTAAAGATACCAGTTCCAGTTGTTTTATCTCTGCTAGTATATTCACTACTTCTAGTACAGTTAGTTTAGACTTTGACTTCTATTTTCTAATAATTGCTTTTTTGGCAGCCACCATAATTATACTCAGCAAGGCCTTACTATGTCTAGCCAATTCAGAGTCTGTATCATAGCTCAGAAAAATAATTTCCATCAATACACCAATCTGCTCATCCAGTACCTCTGATAGAGTAATCTTTAAAGTCTGCCAACTCATTACATTCCAGAAAATATGTTCCCAATTATTTCTTTCTTCCCCTTCACCCCTCCAACATTTTCTGTCTACAGGAGGAAACATTCTCTGCAGTCTACCTGGGGCACAAAAATACACATGTAAACATTTCCAAGCAAAAACCTTAAATCCTCTAGAATTTGTTGCATATTAGGTAGGCATACATATATTTCCTATTGTTTCTTTGTGAACTGCTTATCCAATATGGCTTCCCAATCCTTTTTAACATACTATTGAGGTAATCCCTTTTTTCTGTTTAGCATTCTGTAGTTGCTCCTCTTCTTCTTCTGTGAGACCCCCCCCCCCTATTTTAGCAATACTTTAACATTTATTAGTCCCTCTAAATAACTTTGGTTACTTCTTAAACACATCTCCCTTTTCTTTTATTTCCACCCTATTTTTAAACCCCACTTTAATTTTATCCCACTCACTAGCTATATTTTCAGAAGATATTTATATCTTATCTAATAGTGCCTGCATAATTCTGACTACCCATTCCTTAAATTCCTCTCTTTTGAAGAGACAGGTGGGAAAGCATCAGTGCCTCATTTTTATTTCATTGCCCTGTACTTTTATTTTACTTATTGGCACGTGGCCTGAAATATGTATTGGGTACTTATCAATACTTTCAATTAAATGCACATGCTCCTGTGAAATGCAAATTCTGTCTAACCCAGCACAGTTTTTGTATCTTGGGGAATACTATGCAAATTCAATCTGAACTCCTAATACTGGATTCACATCTTCCATGCCAAATATTTTCATAAATGTTTTTGTTATATTTTCCCTTCTGGGCCCCTCCAGACACATTTTCATTGCTGCAAATCAAGTTCCAGTCCCCAACTATAAGTAATATTCCTTGCTGACAGTTGATTATTTCTCCCAGAATTTTCTTAAGCTCCATTACAGCAGTTTGATGTGTAATATAAATACATGCCAGTGTAATCCTCCTCCCTTGCCAGTATCCCCTTAGCACTACAAATCTACCACTATTGTCTTTTTTATCCTCTATCACTATTGGAGCTCCTCTTGGAATTAATATAAGTACTCCTCTCTTTCTCATACCCAGGTATTCCACTGAATAACCATCCTGAAAACTTTTTTTTTATCAAATTCACATGTTCAGTTCTTTGCAAGTGTGTCTCCTGTAGCACAGTTACTTGCACTTTACATTCTTAATATAGTTCACTGTTTTTTTTTGTATTTACCTGAGAGACCATTAATGTTTAAAAATGTTACAGAAAGCATCATATTCTTGAAAAATTATTATTCCCACCTTTTATGTACAACAATTTTTTTGTTAAATGTAAAGTTCCAGCTTTTGTGTTACATACATGCATTGTTTGGCAGGTTAATCTTTTATACAGTTGTTTTTTGCCATCTCCATTTCAGACTATGTCACATCTTACAGAATTCTTTGTTTTATTGAAAACCCTCAAACAAAATACAAACACACTCTCCAATACCCCACCTATTAACTTAATAATACAAAAAACTATGTACATTTTCAAATATTGAAGTTTTACCCTATTAGTAGGAACAAATATTCCAAACTGATGGCGCCCCCCCCCCCACACACACAAGCACTTGAGAAAACCTAAAAGAAAGGTTATCCATGCTAAGATGCATGGTACAGCCTGTGGTTCTATTAAGCGCTGTCTGGCCTTGTCTTATCTTTACAGCTCGGTCAGCTGGGAAAACACTTGAAGGCTTTCAGAAAACATTTTCTCCAAGCCATTTCTCTTTATCAGATTCTCTGCTACTGACATCAGAACCAGACACAAAACTGTTTACTAGAAAAAAAGCCTTATACTAGTCAATATTCTTTTTCATTTACTTTCTTTCTCTTAAAACTTGCTACTAGAATAAGCTAATGGCCTTAACCCAGTCATTCCCCTATGCAAGAATGAGGAAAAATTATACTGATTTTATCTTTTGTCAAGCTCTTAACCAGATGTTTTTTTTTTATTGCAATGCATACATTTCTTAAAACTGAACAAGGAGAAATGGATTAAGAAAAGAAAGAAATAACAGAAGCAACTACTTATATTAGTATCCCCATTACACTTAAAAATAACTGAAACAATTTACTTCATAGCATGCAAAGAAAATTATGCACTATTTAGACAGTACTATTAAGAAAAAAAAATTCACTTACAGTTAACTTTCGCCCTCCTCTTCCCCTCTCCTGTGTATTTTTTTAAACATAAATGACATGAAGTAGGTATATGCTTTAGAGTCTCCTACAAGTTTAACAAAGCCGAAGAACATCCAATATTTCCAGATTTTCTTGTTCTATTGCTTTCTATTTACATCTCCCAAACCCAGTCTCTGCTTCATAATGAACATACTCTCAATTCTTCTAGTGAACTCTTGCATTTTTCCCTCTCTCAAGCACTTTCCATTGAAACATTGGAAAAGGTTTCATTGCCACAGTCTCTATGTGGTTTTTATTACTAGAAGAACAAGAAGCAGAATCTCCTGTTTCATAGCTCACTTTATGTTGGACAAACTTTTGTATTTCCTCCTTAGCATGTACTTCATCAAAAAATGATCTTGTTCCTCCAGTGAAAAATATTTTGAAAATAGCTGAGTACTGGAGTTTGAATCTCATGTCTGTTTCTCAATACTCCCTGAATAATGGAATACTTTTACTCCTCTTCTGCCTGGTGTACAATGAGTAGTCATTCTCCACAAACACTCTGCTATCTCGTACTTTTAGTACTTCGTCCTTCTGCCACAGTTTTGTCAGAATCAACGCCTTGTGCTGGTAAGACTGCATCTTTACTATTAGAAGTCTATGTTGTTTTCTCAAAGCTAAGATTGGAACATACACATGATGTGCCCTTTCAATTAACAATTCCTGTTGTGGAATACCAGTCCAGTTGCTTATTTGTGTTTTCATAAAATTAATACAGTCCCCTCCTTCCAGCTTCTCAGGTACAGCAGAAAATCTCAGGGTTTTCCTATGTGTTCTTTTCTCTAATTCTATTCTTTTTGAAACATCTTGTGCAGTCTATTAGCCAGCCTCTTCTTCATTTCAACCTCTTGAGTTTTGCAGCTTTATAACCTTATCTGAATAGCTGTTTGAAGCTTCTTCCATTTTTTCCAGCCTTTTATTGTTTGAGTTGATATACTCCACCAGTGCTTCATTTATTTTAGTCAGGTCTGTGTGCAGTTGCCTTATACATTCCTCTAGGTTACTGGAAGTCATGTCTGGAGCTTGCATTGCTTTTTGCTGAAAAGCTGCAGTAGTTCTTTTCATCAAGTTTTCTAGATGACTGTCCTTCAAGTGCTCTGCATTTCTTTTTTCTTGTCATCCAGGCAGTGCACTCACTAGCCAGTTACTGAAATTTACCCAGAAATCTACATCTGCTGGCTTTCTCTGCTAAGTTTCTGTTTTCACACTGGGAGAGAGAGAGAGAGAGAGAATTAAGCTGTTACTCAATGTGCAGCCATCTTAGAAGTCAGAGGAAGGATCAAAATTTGGAATAATTTTGATATTTAAACATGACAACAATACACTTTTTAGTAAACAAAATGTTAGTACGAACAAGTGTGCTAGTACAACACCAGTGGATGAAAAGTACTAAAGAAGGCATCTTGTTTACTTTTTAAAATAAGCTATGTCATGATTTTATCTAACCTGGTAACAAGAAATGAACATGGACACTCCTTTGTTATTAGAGCACGACATACCATTTCTGAGACATCTCAGATTTCTCTTGTAATGTAAATATTTGTAAAGAATGCAAAATTTGTAACTCAAGTAGGTTGAGTTTATGACACTGTATAATGCATTGCATTTTTACATTGAGTTTGAAACTGTACCATCTTGTATCTACAATATATAATTAATGGTTCAGCATCAAAAATATTTACACACAATAAACTAGCAATGTGTTGTTCTTACTGAAGTCCAATAAATACGTTGCATACATATCTGTAAAAACACTTAATGCCACTGATACTTCTCAACAATTGAGCATTAAAATCATAACACTGGCCTTTAAAAAATCAAAGCAGAGGGTCAGAAAGAGGAATATTTTTCTTTATTTATTTTTTAAGAGTAGAAGGTCTTTCTATACTTGTACAGCGTTTTTGTGCAGGATTGCTTATTTAATAAGGCATGAACCTAAAAACAGGCCTGACTTATTGAGTAATATCAGTAAATCTAGGAGAAGCAAGGCCAAGTTTGAGGTCCAAAAATACAGCACTTTGCCTACATCATAACTGTTGAGATGCTGCTACTCTTGGTTTACCGTTTATTCTCAAAGCAGTTGCGCAAAAATAGCCAGGCATGTATCCCATTTCTATGTAAATATCTGTGAGGTACCAATTTTTTGGGATAAGACAAAGTCTGAAAGATGTTTGTATGCAGGAGAGATACTGAATTACATGACAAATTACTTTTTGAATAGAATAGATGCGAATGTAGTACTCCAAAGAGATGGTATAAATTACCCATTTTATAAGATGGCTCTTCAACATAATAAATGCTTAGTGTGTGTGTTCTTTAATACAATAAATAAATGCTTAGTATGTGTGTTTAATGAATGTTTTCATATGAGGAATTCTGTGAGTGCTGTCCGGTTTACTGGCAAAAAAGATAAGATGATACTGAAAAATTGGAGATATCACTTTGAGTGATACTAACTATAAGACATTAATGATCATTTTTCTGAACACATTTAACAGGACTGTAGATAAATTAATGGAAGATGGTATACATGGTATCAATGGTAATAATGATAAAGAAATTAAAATTATGTATTTACAATAATGTTTAATCTTTATTATATGTTCATACACTTCCATACTGAAGGACCAGTCACAACAATCTTCACAAAACTAGTGATATCTCTACCAGAACTCAAGTTCCTCTCTGCACACCAAAAATGCCTCACTCATCTTACTCCATATGCCCCCCCCCCAAATAGCAGCAAGAGAAAACTTACTCTAGTAAGGCATTGGAAGAGCTCTACTAAGTCTGCCAGATGGAAAATTTATAAGATGATAATTTGGAAGGGGGATGGAAGGCAGGTTTGTGAAGTATATGTACATGGATAATGATGATCTAACTTTATGGCAAGTACATAACTTTTTGTATCTTACATTACAAAGTCTGTATACTTCCATAGTAAAGGCCAGAGTCACCCAGCTAGCATTTTGGGTGACATCATGACAGAACACCATGGAAAATGGTGTTGCCAAAGAAGACCCAGACTTGGAGGCTAGATCCGGTTTATAGTACCTTTCAAAGGAATGCAGTTAAGCCCATGTCACAGGCGAACAAATACCATTTTACTGAAGAATGCCTGAAAATAAATGGATGGAGTAGCCATCGACCTGGTGCACTGAAATTTAGATTTGTATGGAAAACCCATTACTGGAAGTATAATGAAAAAGGAATATGGTTTTCCATTCACCTAGACAGCATTACTTCTGTGACTCTGTGGCCCAGTTTATTGGTTGCAAAGAAAGCAATTATTCACCTTTCCTTGAATCTTTGGCCCTTATCAAGTGAAGCCTCAAATGGCTGTGAACATTCAAACAATGTACAACATATTCTCCTTGTCTGAACAAGTGGGGGGGGGGGCATACTGACTGACGAGTTAATATTGGATTCTGAAGCTACTACTGCCATAAGGAATGGATTTGTACATAGAGATGCTCTGTCTTTACTGAATACTAAATAAGAAAGGTGGCAACAGAGAGCTTGGATCTCAGAAATCTGTCTTACTTAAGTAATGTTGACAAGAAGCAGCATTTCCCAAGCAAGAAATTTTAGATCAACTGGCAATTCAAAAGGGTGGATAGTACATTTTTTTTTGAGAGCAAAATAAGGTCCCATGGAGGCACACTTTCCTTTATAAGAGTTTGCGTAGAAAATTCACTCTTAAAATGGCCTTCTAAACCTTTTTAGTCAACACAGAGGAAGAATGGAGGTCTTGATGGAAAATGGAGATGGATATGAAATAAACTTTTATATTACACATAAATATTTTTTTTTCCTTTTTAACAATCATTCACTCCTACATTATACAAATTACTCAAGACATGTCTTCCCTGCTGCAGTGGTGGTGCTGCGGTAGCGTTGTTGCCTCACAGTAAGACGTTGTCCTGTTCGATTCTCAACTAGAGCGTCTTCTGTGTGGAGACATGCGTGAATGGGCGTACCTTCGTTGAAGGTTGTGCGTCAGGGCCGGCAACTCAGCATGTAAAAATCTACTGCCAATCATTAGCGGACCGGAGTTCTGCTGTGGCGACCCCTAACCGGGAAAAGTCGAAAGACACAACAACAACAACTCAAGACATGTCTTCCCTTAAATTTCAGTCCTCCTTCTGAACATTATTCAACACATATTGTTCCCACAAACTGTATTCCTAAGTAATGTGCTCCTTCCCTTTTCTATGGCTCCAATTATTATATCTCTTATACAACATTAAATAGTTCAGTTATGGTTGATTTAGACTTTGATTTCCATTTTCTACTAATTGCTTTTTTTGGCAACCAATAGCATTAAACGCAATAAAGCCTTACTATGCCTAAGCTATTCAGTTCCTATATCCAAGCTCAAAAGAATAATTTCCTTAGTTAAAGTAATTGCGTCTGCCAACAATATTTCTAACAAAATACTCCATAGGGAATTTTTTAAATCTGCCAACTAGTTGCATTCCCAATTACCAACAACAACACGCAGAAGCAGATGAAACAAAAATATTACCAACAACAACACGCAGAAGCAGATGAAATAAAAATATGACCAACCAGTGTCCAAAATGGGAAAGATTTATTCACTTCTCTACAATATCTCTAATGCCTTGGCATATCAGTACCTTCAATGGAGTAAAAAATTCCACACACTGCCACAAGTTATATAAAACACTATTAAATTAATAATCCTCAATCAATTACACATTTAAGCAATATTTTCTCATATTAAAACCTTCCAACTCCATTCAACATTAATCCCATCTGGGAACAAGGTTTCACACTTTAAAATAAAAAGTGCTTCCTTATACAGAAATGTTTTCTTAACATTTACCATTTCATTTTTTTCTAACTTTTTCTAAAACCGTACCCTGCAAACCCACAGGGTTACCACCATGACACTGTAAAAAAATGTTATGCAAGAGGGTTTTCAAATTTCTTATTCTTTATATCTCTAACATGCTCCTGCAAAATGTAATTTGAAAGCCCTCTTTCTTTTCCCGATGTAAAACTTATCACACAGACATTTTAAGGCAGAAATTATGGATTCTGTGTTGCAATAAAACCTATCCATCACATTAAATCTATGTCCATTTATGTGATCAAAGTACGAACTATATTCGCACGCTACACACTATCCACAGGGGAATGTTCCCCTTTGTATAGGTAATTTACATATCCTAACATTTGGACTTACAAATTTACTATGTACTAACCAGTTCTTGATAGTTCTACCCCTCTGAAATGAAAACATAGGGGACCTACATAAATATGTGAATTCTTTGAATTTAAAGAGAAAATTCCAATGTTGTCTTATCACACTACTAATCTGTTCACTCAAAGGGTCATAAGTGGCAACTATACATATTTTTTGCTGTTCATGATCTTTGTCTTTTATATTATTCCCATAGTTATACCTAATGTTTCCAAAATTCTTTCTTTACCTTATACAAAGAATCGTTTACCATTCCTTCACCATATCCCCTCTTTATAAACATTTGTACTGTTTTTTAAATTCTTCCTCCAAAACACCCTCATCATTACATATTCTTTTAACCCCCATCAATTCACCATATAGCAATGACTTCATAAGATGTGAAGGATGAAAGCTGGCTCAGTGAAGGAAATGGTTACTATCCTGCAGTTTTCTATACACTCTGGTTTTTATACCTTTATTTGTTCTTCCCTCAAGATGTACATCTAAAAATGTTACTTGTTGTCCATATGATGGTGCATCAAATTGTAAACCAGACCTATTTTTTGTAATTGTTCAGTGAACAACATAACATTATCATATCCCCAGGGCAAACAAAAAGATCATCTATGCATCTGAAATACATCTTAACATGTTTTTTTTTTAAACACACACACACACACACACACACACACACACACACACATTTATATTCATATTCAAACAGGCCCATTATAATGTTAGCATACACAGGGGCAATAGCTGTTCCTATGGCTGTACCCTGGTATTGATGATACAGTGCGCCATTAAATTGAAAAAAGCTATTTCTCAAACAAAAATCTACCAGCTCTGTTATATACATTGCCACCGGGCTGTTTCCTAATGCAAATTCAAGAGCCTCTATGCCATCATTATGTTTGATACTAGTATATAAACTTTTACATCAATTACTAACCAAATCATATTTGTCTGCCACTGCATCTTACTTATTTTATTCAAAAAATCAAATGTGTCTTGAATATATGATGGTTGTTTTTTTACCACATCTAACAAATAATTATGCAAAATAACACCTATCTTATTGAAAAAAATAGTTGCATGCAGATACTGTTGGTCTGCCTGGGGGGTTACTTATATGCTTGTGTAATACTTCCGCAGTGGTGCAGCAGTAGTGTTTTTGCCTCACAGCAAGAGGTTCTCCCATTCGATTCTCGGCTTGGGTTGGGAGTGCCTTCTGTGTGGAGTCTGCATGTTCTCCCTGCGGTAGAGTGGGCGTTCGAAAGACATGTGTTGAATGGGCGTGCCTTCATTGAAGGTTGGGCATTGGGCTGGCAACTCGACACCATAAAAACTAACTGCCAATCATTAGCGGACTGGAGTTCCGCTGTGGCGCCCCTAACTGAGAAAAGCCGAAAGACAAACAACAGCAACTTTCAGGAGAGAACAGAAACTAGCCATTTCACATCCTTCTCTATTAAATTTCTTATTCACATCTTCCTCTGAAAAGTAACCTAACCTAACCTATGCCCTTTTATTAATAGCTCTTGATATTCCTTAACTGCTTTCCTGTATTGTTCCACATGAGCTTTACTATACGTCTCAGTGTTGTCCAGATGTTCATAACACATTTTCAAATAATGTTCATAATGTAACAACCACTTTATTTCCTTTATCGGCAGGCTTAAAAATTATTTTCCTGATATCACTTAAATTCTTCAAAGCTTGCCATTCTAATTTGGTTAAATTATATCTCACTTTCTTGTTTTTCTTAAATTCATTAAAAATTGACTCTATGGCAAAATTTAACATCGCAGAAAGCTGCTGTACTCCTTCATGACTGAACAGTGGTATAAATTATGTCTTAAATGGCACCCTACTTGTGTCAAGCTTATAATATGCATTACATACATTGTAATCATCAACATCCGAAACACAGGAGTAGAAACTCAAATCAGAGTCACAAAATTCATCCAAACATTGCTCAGCATCGAAACAACTCTTATTATATTGAAAAAAGTTTTTTTTTAAAATGTAACTTTCTTACCAAGCAGAAAATGTCCCTTTTAATCATATGTAGCCTCGGCATTACCGTACGGACAAACTTAAGACCTAGATTCAGTACAGCTGTCTCACAGTCATTTAGTACATAGCCAGGTATGTTAAGTATATAGTCAGAGTCACTCAATACATCAGTCCCTTGTAAATTTCTTACACCTTTGTTGTTGCTGTCCATCCCTATTTGATTCATAAATGTTTCTTCCCCATTTTCTGGTATTACCTTGCATCTTTCCTTGATAAAAGTTTGTTGCATATAATAAGGTTCCTTCGCTGGAGGTAACTCAGGATATTCTATGAAATCACTGTCCCAATTGGTAGATTCTTCTATATATTGAAAAGACACCCCCGCGCCCTCATTCCGCTCTATATCTTCTTCCGGTACCCGGAAACAGACGTCTTTACATCATCTATTGGACTTTCACAAAAAAGCGGAACATTGGAGTACTCCCTTAAGTCCCTTAGCAGCTTTTTCTTTTTTTATAACTAAAAGCTGCTGTTTCACATCTGCCAGTCTATTATTAATTTCACACAAGTATTGCTCCAACTTACCGGCAGATATGTTAGCTGTTTAAGCGTCACATACTATTGAAATTTCCTGCTTAAGCTTACGTTGTTTTAACAAGTCACACACTACCAAAATATTTATCCAGTCTATAGAACACCTGTGGGGCTGCAGCTACCCATCTCCATTGGAATTTTACATCATCCTCATCTTTAAGATAAAACGGGGTTGATGGGTTATTAAATGCCCTTAAACCCCTAGGTGTTACATCAAGTTCTATACAACTCTGTAAGCGGAGGATGTTAAAATGAACTACCAATTCCTTATTCATCAGATTTTCTAGTTGGTCATACATTTTTTGCACCTCTGCAGATAATGAACCAACTGAAGACTGCCCAATTGTTGAGAATGGATTGTTCGTTCTCCTTTTTTCTTCCAAGAAAAACTTTTCCCAAGGTTTCGCATCCCCTTTCTCGGGCAGCAGTAGTACCACGATCTACAGCCTGCTCCCCCTATTTGTACCACATAATGCTCAATACTTCTCTGAGTGGAATTGCTGTATTCTTGCCTAAAAATCCTTGGCAAGTCGTATGATGGATCACTGGACATGAAGAAACACCAACAACAACACGCAGAAGCAGATGAAACAAAAATAGGACCAACCAGTGTCCAAAATGGGAAAGATGTATTCACTTCTCTACAACATCTCTAGCACCTCGGCACATCAGTACCTTCAATGGAGTAAAAGATTTCACACACTGCCACACCTTACATAAAACACTATTAAATTGATAATCATTAATCAATTAAACAATTAAGCAATATTCTCTCATATTAAAATTTTCCAACTACATTCAGCAATAATCCCATCTGGGACCAAGGTAAAGTGTCTCCTTTTACAGAAGTTTTTTCTTAACATATACCATTTCATTTTGTTTGCTAACTTTTTCTAAACCGCACCCTGCAAACCCACAGGGTTACCACCATGACAGTTCCTATATCCCAGCTCAAAAGAATAATTTCCTTAGTTAAAATAATTTTGTCTGCCAACAATATTTCTAACAAAATACTCTGTAGGGAACTTTTAAAATCTGCCAACTAGTTACATTCCCAAAAAAAATGTTCCCAATTACCTCTCTCCTTCCCAACATACCTCTATCTTATCTACTGGAGGAAAATTTCACTGAAGTTTGCATGGGGGTAAAATGCTTATTCAAATACGTTCATGCAAAAATCATAAACCTTCTGGACTTATTTGCATACTTGATACTTGGGAGCCGTACAAATACCCTTCCATTATTCCTTTGTATATTGCCATTGCCATCCCATTCTCTCTTCCCAATCTTTCTAATCTCTACTCTACAGTTACCATGCATTTTAAATGCCCAAATAGTTAACTTCAGCTGCTGCTCTAGACTAAACCAGAACTTGTCTTTAACTTAGCACTCCCCTATCCCTTTTTCTTTGCCTATAATCTGTTACTAATCCCTCTAACCTGCAATCCAAACTTCTGCTTATCCTTATACACAATGTTACCACCTCCCCCAGTTACTTGCTCTCAACACCTTGGTTTCTTTGCTAATTTTCTCCAATAAATTCCAGGCCCATCTTGCCTAGTTTCTATGGCTCTACTTGCAACCATCCACATTGGTAAAGTGTACTTTCTTCACTTCCATGGTGGCTAACTTCTCAGAAAATGTTCTGCTACTTAGGAAATATAATGTTCTATATGGTTGCTGTTGTTCTCCTTACGGGCTTCCATCCAAAATCCTACTCTCTCCATTTCTTGAGCTCACCCTTCCTCTGTTTAGAAACATTTCTTTCCAGTGATTTTTACCTTCTACTTGCATTATGTATGCAATCCGCGGTGGTGGTGCTGCGGTAGCATTGTCACCTCACAATAAGACGCTGACCAGCTCGACTCTCAGGTAGAGCGTCTTCTGGGTGGAGACATGCGTGAATGGGCTTACCTTCATTGAAGGTTGTGCGTTAGGGCTGGCAACTCAGCACGTAAAAATCAACTGCCAATCATTAGCGGACCGGAGTTCCGCTGTGGCGACCCCTAACCGGGAAAAGCCGAAAGACACAACAACAACAACTTGCATTATGTATGCAAGCCTTAATCACACAGCTCTAATGCATCCCTTAAAATCAGGTAATCCTAACCCCCCAATTCTATACAGAGAAACAACTTATCTCACTTAATTCCTGTCTTTCCCTCCCAAATACATTCCTTCAGTTCTATTAATTACTCTAGACAATTTCCCCTCTGGTTGATGAAACTAAGCTGACCTGTATATAAATCTGAAAGGACTAGAAACATTCTCATTGCTTGTATCTTACTATCTAAATCTATAGTCAAGATCTTCCAACGTCTCAGTTTTTATATTATCCTTAGTTACTTTCTTCCAACATATCCTTAGTAGTCATAATAGAAGCTTTTTTAACCCATATATGTAAAACACTTTACCCTATGTTTCCAGAAAGTACAGTTGTTTAAGAATGTTTCATAACAGTAGATGTCCTACTGATCACAGTCCCAGTATTCTTAACATACATGTTTTCAATCCATTGATGTCCAGCCAGGGTACCAAACCTTTACCTTCCTGAGGGTGTATGTCTGATATGTTACCTCAGCTCCCATGTGGGGTATATATAAGGCAGGCGTACCTCCGACTATATACAAGCCAGCAGCCTGAAGACTACGGAGACGGGAAATTGGTCAGCTAGGAGGGCTCTGTATGTCAATGATGCAAGTAAACTCCCCCAAAGGCAGTCTATAGCTTACACACAGGGAAACAGAAATACTGGAGCAGAGGAAAAGGCGGGAAGCACGGAGGGAAGGAATACTACAACAGTGACCTATCTGTAGAACATCAACTGTTACGGTAAGGTCTTACACAACTGTACTAACTAAAATCCCTGTTGCAGTATTCTTAACATATGGGCAAGTCCCAGAGCTGAAGAAGGCAGAGAGGACAGAAGCCAGCTAAATGAAGGATGAGCTGTCCAGGACACCAGACAGGACAGACCTAGCAAAAGCAGCCCTGGATCTGGGAATAGGGCTCAGTCTTGTAATGCTTGGTGAAGGTGTGCAAAGAACACCAGGAGGTCACTTCCAAGACAGAACTGGCATCTACACCTTTGTGGAACACCCCAAAAGAGGCTACTGCCCAAGTGGAATGTGCTCTTGGGCAGGAAAATAATACTTTCCCATATTGTATGTAAAACAAAGAAAGCCTTTGTTATCCAAGATGCAATTATTTTCTTAGAGACTGGCTGGTTCAGCACAGAATCCTTGAATGAACCAAAACATTGGCCAGTTTTTGTTTTGTCTAAGTAGAACCTTATCTGCCTGTAAATGTCTAGTGATTTGAGAGTTCTTTCCCGCTTATCCTTGGGATTAGTAAAAATGGTAGGCAGGTGGATAGCCTGATTGAGGGACATCTCATTCTCCACCTTAGGCATGAATGATGGATTGGCCCTGAGGGTTACCCTGTCCCTGTGGAAAATGAGAATGGGTGCAACAGGCATGATGTTCAGACACTATACAGGCAGAGCTAAGAGTCAGAAGAAGGATAGTCTTTCAGGGGCAGAATTTTGAAGTGGCAGAAGCTGCTGGCTCAAAAGGGAGTTAATTTCCTCAGCATAAAGCTGAAATCCCAGGGAGGAGAATTTGGTTTCTTTGGCAGTTTAAGCTGTAAGAGTCCCCTCAAGAAAAGCATGACTTTTGTACTGGACATGAGAGGAGGATCAAGAGGCAAGCAGGCATTGATGGCAGACAGATGGGCTTCAATGGAAGAGTAGGCTAGACCAGAATGCAACAGTTCACAGAGATACTCAAGGACAGATGGGGGCATCTGATAACAATAGGTCGTGGCTGTGCTTGAAGTACCAAACAGAAAATCTCTTCCCTTAGCTGTATTTGATTTTCTGGTGGTAGTTTTTCTGACTTCCTGGAAAACCTAGAGGAGAAGAAGTGTCTTTTAGGTATCAGAACCCTATCATCCACAAAGTGACACAGAGAGGCTACATATGGATGGAGAAGCAGACTTTGCTGTTAAGTGACCAGACCTGGTTGAAATTATATTTTTCAACAGTTTCCCTTGTATGGGTGGAGTAAGAGGGGAAACCAATGCTGTCTTGACCGGAAAAGAGCCAGGAGTAGGAGTTTTGGAGCATCCTTCTAAACTTTTAGAAGGACTTCTGGAAACAGTGGCAGAGGGGGATGGTATACAGGAACCTCCCTGTCCACTAAAAACAGAAGGCATCTGTACTCCAAGCTAAGGGAGAAGGACTCCTGGTGCAGAACAGGGAAAGTGGGTGGTTTTCTGGTGAAGTAAAAAAGTCTATTTTGGTGCTCCTCACATATGCCTTATTGTTTTCAAGAGTAGTCTGCTCAGGGTCCATTTGTGAGGATCCTCCAAGGGCCTGCTTAATAACTCCTGTGAGGGAAACTATGTAGCTGTCAGAGTCATGCTCATTTGGGTGCCTCCTGTGCTAGTCTGCACAGTGGGTTAAGGCCTTGTGCCCAATTTGTTCAGATACCACATAACTATGGTGGTGTCAGTGTATACCATTAGTGTTCCTGGTTTTCACAGATGAGAGGTTATCTGCAGTGCTTGCAAAAGGGCTCTCATTTCTTTCAGGTTGATGTATTCTTTTATGATTGGGAAGGCCATGTCTACTGCACTTGGTGGAATCCTGCCCAAGTCCCCCATGCTTTGTCCAAGGCATCTGTGTGAAGAACTTGGTTGGGTGGGGCTGGGCTGAAAGGAAGACTCAGATTAAGCATGACCGGCTTTTCTCACCAGAGTAGCTGCTTTTTGGAGCAAGGTAAGAGAGGAAACTGGGTATCCAGGGGACGGAAATGCTGACAGCACACTGATTTCAGGTACCAGTGAATTTTCCACATATGCAGTCAGGCCAAAGGAAGCACTGGGATGGCAACTGTCATGAAGCCCAAGTCCATTAGCATCTCCCTTGCTGTGTAGTGAGACACTGAGTACAGGTTTCTGAAAAAGGTGGTCAGACTGAACTTTTTTCCTGAGGAAGAAAGGCAAATATTCTGCATGTGTCAAGTAGTCTGCAATCCAGAAAGATCAAGTACTGGGTCGGAGTGAGATGGCATTTTTTGAAGTTAATTGTGAATCGTAGGATGGACAGGAGATGTACCCTGTAATGTACATGCTCAAGGAGGGAAAATACGGACAGAGCTTGAATCAGCAGGTTGTTCAGGCAAGGGAAAATCTGAATTTCCTGTGTGCTGCAAAAAGCCACCAGTGGAGCTAGGGACTTTGTAAAAACTCTTGGTGTAGCAGAAAGACCAAAGGGCAAAGCAGTAAAGTGAAAATTTGATGAGCCAAATAAAAATCTCAGGAATTTCCTGCAAGAGGGTCACATGGAGATGTGAAGGTAGGGATTCATTAGGTCTAGTGATGTAAGAAATGCGCAAGGAAGAATAAAAGGCAGAAGGGTGTGCAAAAACAGCATTTTGAAAGTGGGTACCTTTAGTAATGTGTTTAGAAGACAGACAGAGATCCAGAATGCATCTCCATTGTCCTTCATTCCTTAGTACTAGAAAGAATCTGGAATAGAATATTTTTCCTATGAAGGAGGATGTCACTATTTCTATGGTGTCTTGATCTATTAAGTCCTGAATGACAGGGAAGAGCAAAGGGAGCTGGCTGAGTGGTGGAGGAAGCAGGCCCTTTAGACAGAGGTTGCTTTCCCATGACATGGCATAGCCTTCTTTGATGATAGTCAGAACGCATGTGTCCATAGTTACCATTTCCCAGAAAGGGAGAGACAAGAGAAAGCCTTTCTGAAAGAGGGGGAGAAGGTTTGAGGAGGGGATAGGTAGCGGTGGGAAAGTAGTCACAGGTTTTTGATTCCAAAAGGAGGCCTTCCCAAAGGAGATGCCCTATGTGGTTTGTCTGAAAAACTTTTTGGTGGTTTTCTTTGTTTATGAGTGGACCTACGGTCTCGCCTAACTCATTAACCCCAGCTACCGTCTCATAGCGCCTCTGTGCTAACACCCGAGCGTGCTATGAGACGATAGGAATTGCAAGCTGTTACCCGAGAGTGCCTTCCACAGACGCATGAAACTGAAATATAGGTTTGTAGATCAGCTTAGTGTAAAACACGGTGAAATCGTTACTGAACTTGTTCTTCCATGCTGGTCACATTGAACTTTTTGGAGAAAATCTCCTTTCAAAGTGTTTGCTGAAGCAAGTGGTGTCAGCCAATTGGATTCCTGCAATCCAAGCCACCACTTGCCATAACACCTCCACCCCTCCTAAGTTTCTTTTGTTATACCCAAATAAATAGAGGGTCCAGCAGCAGGTATATCCATTATAAGCAGAGTACTGTATACCTTACTGTAGTGCAGGTTATAAGTTCTTCCAACTTTGAAAGTCGATAGAATAACATGTTTTGCATTACTACGAATTTTCAGAGTGTACGGCGTCTGAAACCTAATTGTCTGCCGTTATTTTCTACCTTCAGTCATTAATGATTTCCCAGTAATTTGCTCAAAAAACACAATTTTATGAAAAAGGACCAAAAATATGCCATTTCTTGTGCCAAGAGGTTGAGAGGTATGGCTCAGTGGGGAAAAAAACTTTCATGAGCAGTGCTAGAGCTAATTGGTTTGACAGGCAGGGTTTCTTTTTTTTTCCCCACTTCCTGTGGATTTACTCCGGTCTGCTGTAAAAATAGACAACATTGTTCGTACACAACTGGAGGGCCCAAATGATATGGAAAATGGATTTGATTTGGATTTGTTATTCAGGTTTATAACATTGCTGTGCTTGCTATTGCCTTTGCAGTTAATGCTTGCTCATGAACAATGGTGGGGTTTCTGGATTGATTTTTCTTAAGTTCCTGTTTATGTTGGGTAGGTATGTGGTTCCCTGGGTGACTTCCATTTTGCTTTCTGCTAGTTAGGTTTTATGCAATTAATACATAGACAGCTCTATGTTGTGGATGAGAGTTGCATTTGTTAAGAGCTCTAGTTGATATGACAGGCAGTTCGCACACAGAGTGGTGATGTTTTATATGGATTTTAAAACAGTATTTCTTTGGCGGACCGGCTGTGAATAGTTTGTGATGTTAAAGATTTGTTTTGACTGGCAATGTGGGACTAGATGGATTGTTACATAACAAGCCTATATTTTAATCTGATGTATGATTTGTGGAGCTGTTTTGAGAGAGGGGAACTTGTGGAGAACTGAAAGATTACCGAATACTGATGGTGTCAGTGATTTGCATGGAGAGGTTACAATGCAGCCTGTTGGATATATGAAGTTCAAGTTTTTGAAAACTCCATCTTCTGACATAACTTTGTGGGTTATCTTTTTCTGAAATTATAGCTAGAATGAAAGAATGGCTTCAGTGACTGCATAGTCATGACCCAGACCTCCTAGATGATTACTTGTCTGTAAAATTGCATGCGGCATGTTTCAAGATAAGGTCTGGAGAAGCAAGTACGCAGTATTGCACAAGATACAGTAAGCTGATTTTGATGCAGGAATTTTTTTTTAAAGGGCACACCACTTGCTCAACCTACAATAATGACTTACAGCTGGGTTTTTTTAGCCTATGGCTATTCCTCCTGTGGTACCATCCTTGGAGAATGTTTACTTGACAGTCTGCAGCATGCCTGATAATCACACCCCTGCCCATAAAACGTCTGAGATTGTATACGCTCAATCAAATTCACAAATATTTGTTTTCTAATCCCAAATCAGACCTTGCTGTTATTTCATTGACAAACACCTTGTAAATGCTAGCCATATTCTTTCTGACAAAGGTGGGAAAAGTTTGATAGATTTGGGAAGAAAGTATTCTACTACTTTTATCCTTCAGAGTTGTGAATTGTTAGCCTCCTATGTCAAAGTACTTGCTTCTCTGTTTTTAAAATGAGTTAAGGGAGTTGCTAGCCTCCCTATAGAGATTAAGGCATTTCTAAATTCTTTAACTTCTATGTCTCAGGTAAGCAAACACTCACTGTATTGTTTTTATGACTGCTGATTCTATATCCAGAACAGCTGCTGCTGGATCAGTAATGAGAATGTTAGATAGGGTACATTTGGTGAGTTTACCAGAAGATGTCAAAGCTTGGATGTTTTTTTTGGATCATTTGCTTTTGATGTCCTTAAAATATTATATGAAAGGGGGGGGGGGGTTAATTCAGGGGATCAGGAAGGTTTTTCAATCCTTTCCAAAATTTGATAAGCCCTTTTTCTAATTCAGGATAATTTTTACAGGAAACAAAATGAACAGTTCATCAAGGTACTGGGCAATGAAAAATGTTTCAAAAGCAATGAGAGTGACACTCTGAAAAGAAGGGACAAGCCTTCCAGAATCGAGGCAGGCTCAAAAAGGCTGAGTGACTATACGGACCTTTCAGATATCCCCATTCCCTCCCTGACAATTTATTAAATCCTTCCCAAAGGCTAGGGCTTCATTTTAATCAATGGCATCAGATAATCTCAGATAAGTGGTTCTGAGAACTGGTCAGAAAGGTTACGATTTGCAATCGGAGTCATCCTCCCCTTTTCAGGGGATTCCTCTTCATCTATTAACCCAGTCTTAGCATTTGTTCCAGGACTGGAAGACAATTATCCTAGAGGTCCTAGAACCAGTTCCATCAGAATAAATATTTTTTTATTCCAGAACCTTTCTAGTGCCAAAGAAAGAAGGAACTTTGAGACCAGTTGTAAATATTTTCTAAAACATCACAAAAAAGTCCCAATAGTTAAAGATACCCCCTTCAACTTGTATAATGAAGCATATGCAATTTCTCAGAATTGATAAGAACCCACTTTTTGTAAATGAATATTAACACATGGCCAGAATTAAATATTTGACCTTCACTTACGTAATTAAGTATTAATATATATCAAAATACACATACTATTTTCTAAAATATGAGCACATATAGTTAAGAATTATAACTTGGTCATTTCGTAATTTTACTAAATGCTATTTGGCTCAGTTACAACATTAAGGATCTCTGGCTGACCTAGTCACAGACTCCTCCCAAGACACTATCATCATCCAGGAAGGATTAATAAACACAAATATCTGGTACCAGAACCACGGTGTAAAACCCAGTGCCAAGAAATGCATAACAGTACTCTTTCTGAAATGTTTGCTACCTCTGGATACCACCTCATTGAAAACACATCCTAAGAGTATACCCAGTAGACAGGGATTGTGGGATGGATGTAGACAGTAACCAGGCTTGTTTCTAAAGAAGTAATTCTATGTTGCTTAACTTATAAACAAGGGTATGGCATCCTGGTCTAAGGAAGTAATCATTTGGTTGTTTTGGGCCATCAATTACCTATCAATGAGTACATCTCCCCCTTCCATATGGGCGAGACCAGGCACATGCAACAACTGGAATGTATGCAGAGGTTTCCTCACAAAACAAATAAAGGGAAAGGGATTCAACAATATGTCCTGTGAGTATCACTTAAAAGCCCTATCCCTATAATCGGTAACCATTTGAAATATTGGGACCCGCTACAGCAAGTCCCGAAGTACAGAGACTGAATGGCCAAAAGATCAGCCTAGTACACGCCAAGTCTGAGAAGCCATTTCTCAGAATATTCCTATTTCTCCAACATATGGTGATCTCAGAGTTGGTGAATGCTTCATTTTGGTGCAGGTTCTTACCAGAAACTGTTACTGAAGAGTTGCTTGGGGAAATACTTCATTCTAGTGCTTGTGCATACATCAACATTTTATTCAAGGGGTCGCTTGGGTGACTGCTTCATTTGGTGGCTGCACATACTAGGGAGTGCTACTGATGGGGCATTTGGCAAAACGTTTAATTTTGGTGATTGTGCATATCTCAACATTTACTTGAAGGTGTCATTTGGGTGAATGTTTCATTTTGGGGCATACATGTATAACATGTGCTCATGAAGATGTTGGTAGGGGAAATAATTCATTTGTGTACCAGGAAAGTGATTGGGCATACATGGTCAGACTCCTGAAGTGACCACTGGGCAAAATAGTTTATTGTGTCATTTGGGCGCTTATGCATACACAACACAAACTGATTCACTGGCTTACTGCACAAGGTGCCATGCCATGCTTTCTCAGCTGATCTACTTGTTAGAAAATTGTAGTACAGATATGGTGTAACAAATATAGGTTATCTTTAGCTCAGGTTTCAGTGACAGTGATTACAACTTTTTGTTTATGTATCCAGTTTTCAAGAATCATTTATCATCTATGTACAATATGCACATACTGTATTGAGGAAAAACGATGATAAATACGTCTGAAGGAATGTTGGAATGATGGATAACAAACAGTGCTGTGTGTTATTGTAGCCAGAGTGATGGTTAGGTGATAACTTGAGTTACTACTTTTTGGAATAATTCTTACACGGATGAACCAGACAAGTTTGACACTTCTGCTTTTATTATTGTGTTTCTGTTTATACTTGGTAGTTGCCTGAGTGAGGTAAAGGCAATTACTTGCTGACTACTACCAGCATGCAGCTAATATATATTCTGGCCATTTTTCCTGGCTTTGTCAGTCATGTGTGGAAATTAGGTGGGAGGAGGAAGGGCTCAGTAATATCTAAGTGTTATACTATTTCTACTGAATGAAAATGATATACTATTTCTATTGAATTATAATGAATGCCTACTCAAAAGGTTATATGCAGCAATTATCACCTGTGTCTGAGCATGCATAACTTTCAAGTGATGAAATGCAGCTCATTATCACATTAACAATAAATGCAGTTCCACTATAGCATTGAGTCATTATCACTTTTTAGGTAAAACTCTCAGCAGCTATCACTGTTGAGAGTAGAGGTCATTATCACACTGATGAATGCACAAGCCAGATTTGTTTTTTTGTCTATGTGGAGTCATTTCAAGCCATCCTCCACCAGTTTCTTTCTATCATTTGTACAATTTGTTTGATACACAGTAAAGTCCTCATTGTGGTTATATGGTTCCCAGAAGAGACCAATATGCATATAAATGTCTTAAAGAAGAGAACGGTCTTTTTAGAGTTGCAGGCCTTTCAGAACTCCTTCCTCTAGGGATAATTGCTATCCAAACGGACAATATTCACTTGCTTGTTACATCAACAAACAAGGGAGAACCAACCCCCCTTTACCAACAAGCAGGGAGAGTTGAGATGTGGGCGATCTCCTCCAACTGCTTTTTTTTTTTTTTTTTTTTTTTGTTAGTGATGCAAACACTGGGGAAATCTAACATTCTTGCAGACAAGCTCAGCAGAATTATCCTGACGCCTCATGAGTGATCTCTCAAACAATCCGTGGCAAATATGATCTTCCACAAATGGGGTCAACCTTGCTGCAGTCAATTCGCCTCTCCACTCACCAACAACATTTATTAGGACATGCTAATGCAAAACCTGTTATTCTATTAACTTTCTAATTTTGTAAGAGCAATATGTAAAAATTCTCCATATTTTTGATCCTCTGTCTAGCAGATTGCTGACAGCAGTAAAATGTACCACACCACCATGGACCTTATGATCACCCTGGATGGCAGTTGTGAACGTGGACACTCTTCAGCTCAGTTCCGTAGTGCTACTTTCCTAGGTAAGCATGGCCTCAGGGGTTCCACTGTGATGCTATGTTTCCCTCCCGGAAAGGACACATGCAAAAAGAGAAAGCCTGAGACACTCTTAGTCTTTTCACATATTGTCTTGGTTTAGCTCTCCGCGCAGTCTCACTTCCTTCTGGTGTAGCAAATGTATGTAGGTCACGGCAAGAGGCTTTACATTAGCCCCCCCCCCTGAGTCCTTATGGCCATTGCTGAAAGGACATGTACATGGGAAAGGCAGAGTGCTGGCATTGCATGCAATCGGGAGCCACTGCTGCTACCAGCAGTCTGAGTGGGCAGCCAGCACAGGTATGGGTTACTTCAGATGCCCACCAGCTGAAGCCCCATGCCTGTCCTCGGCATATTAGTGGAGTGGTGGTCCTTACCCTGCTTTTTCTCTTTACATGTGTCCTTTCTGTGCACCCTTTTGGTGTTTTCAGGGCTGGTAGGTATGTACCTCTGCAGCATCATTCATTGTGAGTCATTTGGTGTTGTCAAGGTTGGTAGGTATGTACTTCTGCATCGTCATCACTGATTATATATCTTATCAACAATTAATGCATCGTCATCACTGATTATATATCTTATCAACAATTAATGCCACTGTGGATAGGAGTGAAGATTTAGATGAGCTAACGAGGTAATGCTATTGATATACATATATGTGTAGTCTTGCAATACATCTCTCAAACATCAGTAGTAACCTGTTTGCATTTCTTTCCTGTGCAGGTGCGCCCACCTTGTGACAGTGACATAGCTTCACGAGCAGAACAAGTGAGTGTGGGTGTGTGGCCATTCCTACATTCACTGGGCTGCCAGTCATGCCTCCAGAAGTGAAAACTACTACAACTTGAGCTTCCCCACATCTAGTGTGAAGGTATACTGGAATGCAAGAAGAGGTATGCACTGCAGTGGACTCCTGCAGTTATTGAAAGAGAAGTGTTCAATCTACCCTGAGCCTGACATTCTTGTGATGCACATTGGAGGGAATGATGTCATCACTCACCCACTCGGAAGGCCACAGTTTGAAATCAGAACCATTTTTGAACACCTGCAGTCGTGGTGGCCATGTTGTCATTTTGTGTGGTCTGACATAATTCCTTGCCAGATATCGAAAACAGCAAACAGTCAACGGGCAGCACACAAGGCCAGATGT
Source organism: Protopterus annectens (assembly GCF_019279795.1). NCBI lineage: Eukaryota > Metazoa > Chordata > Ceratodontiformes > Protopteridae > Protopterus > Protopterus annectens. Next base: position 831,804,809 of record NC_056737.1, read on the forward strand.
TTACAGAATGGGTTCATGCATGGCTTAATGCACAGGGTCGGTGGATCAACAATCTGCAGTGACAGCATCACCGCAGAAGATGTTCCCCTTTTCAGAAGTGATAACATTCACCTAACAGGGGATGGCATTGTGTTGTTCTTGACTGACCTCCACAATGGCATGGTGACAGCTATGCATGATATATTGGTAACATGCAGCTAGTGAGAACAAATGGACAACAGCCATGACCAAGTAGGACCAGTATGGTAAGAAACTCTATTGTTATATTTTATGAACACCGTTATCACTACTGACAACACAGGATAAGAACTGCTAGGGAACTTGTACACATGCTGAGTAACACTTCATTTTCTGAGTGTCAAAGAACCATCTGTATGCTGTGTGCAGGTACAGATAACCGTTTGATTATGAATTGTGTTATGTAATTTATATTTTTCTTAGGTTGGCAAATAACTGTGGTAGGGAGATGGTGAACATGCAGAGAAAGAACAACTATTTGAGGAGAGTACCACATACAAGAGAATAGGTTAACCAGCCTGCACACATCACAGCTTGGTTACAATTATGGTTATGAGAATTATGATATTTTATCAGGGAACATGTCATCAGGGTAAGTAATACCTCATTTTGAAGGCAGTATTAGTAATTACAGGATGGAACAAGAACTGTGTCTGTATGCAGGACAACTGTACATATATCATATTTTGTTTAGGACTTCAGTTATGGAAATTATGATTTTTTTTCATATTTTGGTAAATAAGTTTGCTAGGGAGCATGGAATTTTGGCAAGTTATGCCTCATTTTGAAGACAGTGTTAGTCCTTACAACACGATAAAATAACTGTGTCTGTATTCTGTAAACATGTACAGATATCACACTAGATTTAGGACTTAGGTTATGGAAATTATGATTTTTTTAATATTTTGGTAAATAACTTTGCCAGGGAGCATGTAACTGTGCCAAGTGATACCTCATTTTGAAAACAGTGTCACTCCTTACAACATAATAAAATACCTGTCTCTGTATGCTGTACATATATACAGATATCAAAGCTGGTTTAGGACTTAGTTTATGACAATTATGAATTTTCATATTTTGGTAAATAACTTTGCAAGGGAGCATGTCAATGAGCTAAGTAATACCTCATTTTGAAGACAGTATTACTCCTTACAACATGGTAAAAGAACTGTGTCTGTATGCTGTACACATGCACAGATATCACAGTTTGTTAAGTGTTGTAGGATTATGAAAATTGTACATTTGCAATATTTCTCATTATTATGCCCATATATCTTTGCAAGGGAGCATGGTGACGACACAAGAGAGGCATTTTTCAAGCTGACATTGCGCCACACAACTTGTACACTGATATGTAGTCTCTGCCTGTTACAGGTGATGAGATATTATGCTTTATTTATCAATTCTGAGAAATATAATATTAATCATATTTCTGTGAATATCTCCGTAACAGAGCATCGCACAGTAATGGTTAAGGTATCATTTTAAAGCTAACATTCATACAAACAAATTAATTACAATTTTTATGGGTTGACATGGTACATTCACCAAGATATTGTGATTTGTTGTACCAAAAATGTAAAAAATAAGCACAATATCAGCATTCCTTGCCAAATATTTAATAATGATTTACACACTATCAACATCTACACTGTTGGAAAGGTCAGTGTCTGCTGAACTTTTGCATTTACATTTTTAGTTTAGCTCTTATGCTTAAAGAGTTATGAACATTTGTTTTTTTGTATGGTACTACAAATGGATTATCTGAAAATAAGCTCAGGCTGCACTGTTGTTCTTATGGTGGAAGTAAGCAGGCAGCATTTCCTGAGCTGCTCCGAAGTGAATAAGTTAACAAAAGAAGTGGACCTGGCTGGGTATTTCCTATGGTATCAAGGGACCGTAGAAAGTAAAATTTGGTTACGGTCCTTCATAGTCTTACCTTGCGCTTGCGAAACCCTCATAGGTAGGCTGGCTGCCAAATCATGCATACTGTCTGACGACTGAACCTGTGGCTGCAGCCCTGGCAAAGGCATCCACAGCATCATATCTGCATTTGATGCTGTGCCTGACAATTTGAGTAGCCTGAGAAAGTAAGGTCTGCATTAGCTTCATAGAATTTGCAGATTGTGGGTACGACTAACTTATTCAAAATACTGCAGGACAAACAGCAAATATTTTCTCATTTGCGTCTGGTAGTTAATAGCTCTGAATAAAAGAGCGGTGGAGGTGTAAGACCACCTTTCCTCACCTGCCCATAAGCCCTACTATTCTTGTTTGTGGGAAGGGTGTTAGCACTGGGGAGAAGTTTAGAAGGTTTATAGGTTCATAGGTGTGTACTAGGCTAACAGGCCTGGAGCCTATATAAGCCTAGTCCCCAAGAAGATTCCCTGGCATCATCCCGCCCAAAGTTATCCAAGGAGAGAGAGAGAGAGACAGCAGCAGGGTCAGCCACAGGGTTCTTATACGGATATTTAAGTTAATCGGGTACCTTATAGAATCTGTCTGGTCTTTTAGGTGCCAGTGATTGAGAATCAGGAGCCGAACATGTAGAATCAAAGGCATCCCAGTATGTGTCTAGAACTGGAGGGGCTGGTGTGCCAACTTCCAGAAGACTATACTATCTGTTTTGAACACCAAAGATTTGCTTTGCTTTACAAAATGCCTCATCATATTCTGAGCAGTTTCAACAAGACAGGCTTCCTCAACAGGAGAGTCAGGAAAGAGGTGGGTTGCAAATTGGCTCACAAATATAATACACAGTGTGAAAGTAGCGAACTCCAAGTCAGACTGCCGACCAGTCACAAGTGGAGTCTGACAGGGATCAGTCCTGGGTCCTCCCCTGTTCAGCATCTACTTCTCAGAAGTCCAGGCCAACAAAAAGGGACTCTGGCTGACCAAGTTCACAGATGACTGGAAGCTGGGAGACATTAACTCCCCAAGTGATGCAGACATCCTACAGAAAGGCCTCACTGAGACCAATGACTGGCATCAAAACCGTGGCCTTAAGCTTAACAACAAAAAATAAGAAGTTATGTACCTACCATAACGTTCCATGTTAGTTGTCTTCTTCTCGCCTTCTTTCTTGCTGGATGGGTTCGGAGCCGATCCTCGGCTCCGACTCGGCCAATACTAAAGCTCGAGAGCTAATTCCACCGGCTCGAGGCTCCCCTATATCCCACAATGCTAGGCGGTAACTACTCAGATCTCGTTTGATAGCTATACCAAGCAATCCTAGTCTCCCTAGAATGGAGTAGGGAAACCCACCTCAAGCAGTCTGCGTAAAGAAAAGGCAGACCTCAGTAAAGATAGAAGAGGTGGGAGAAAGTGTGGGAGTAACAAATTTCGGAAGAAGAAACACAAAAGAATTCTGGTCGGTCTGTCCAGGCTTGGGGGAAGGAGGGAGGGACGCAAGAAAGAAGGCGAGAAGAAGACAACTAACATGGAACGTTATGGTAGGTACATAACTTCTTAATGTTAAGTTGTCAATCTCGCCTTCATTCTTGCTGGATGGGACCGCGTCCCTAGCACCTTATCCCGGGTGGCCTATCGGAACAGATTCTTGAGAACAGTGGAACCAAAATTGGCACGGCTTCTGGAAACCAAGTCCAATTTGTAATGTGAAATGAATGTATGAGGAGAAGCCCAGGTGGCTGCTGTACAAATTGAATCTACTGGCAACCTGTCCTGAAAGGCTATGGATGTAGCTAATGCCCTAGTTGAATGAGCTCTAGGTCTTGAGGGTAGTTTTTGATGTCTGATCTCATAGATGAAAGTAATTGTAGACGTGAGCCATCTAGAAAGGGATACTTTAGTGACTGGAAGGCCCAATCTACCTTCTGCATATGACAGAAACAATTGATCAGATTTCCTGAATTGTTTAGTCCTGTCTAAGTAATATCTCAGTTGGCGATGAACATCCAAAAAATGCAGCTTTGCTCTGACCTATTTGAATAGTTAGGGAAAAAAACGGGGAGATCAATAACTTGGTTTAGGTTAATTTGAGAAGAAATTTTAGGTAAAAAGGATGGATTAGTCCGGAGGGATACCCTGTCTTTGTGAAAAACTAAGTAAGGGGGGCGACTGCACAGAGCATGGAGTTCAGATACTCTTTTCGCTGAAGTTATAGCTACCAGAAAAAGTGTCTTCCAAGAAAGCAACTTCAGAGAACATGAAGCCGCCGGTTCAAAGGGGGGAAGAATTAAAGATGCCAGAACCAAGTTCAAATCCCATTGAGGTGGAGGGTCTTTGATTGGAGGTTTGAGAAGAAATACACCCCTTAAGAAGGCTTTACAGAGTTTGTGAGCCATGATGCTGGATTCTGAGACGCCAACATGAAAATTTGATATGGCAGCCAATTGAACTCTAATGGTTGATGCAGAAGATCCTAAATGAAAGAGTTCTGCTAGAATGTCTAAAATAGACTGGATAGGTGCAGTAAAGGGATCTATGTTTTTCGATGATGCCCAAAGGGAAAAACGTTTCCACTTGCTAGTATAAATCTTCCGGGTAGAGGATTTATGAGAGGCTATCAAAATATCTCGGACCGACCGAGATATTGAGGGAAGCCTGGCTAAGGTTGGAATCGGAGAAACCACGCTGTGAGGTTCAGAGAAGACAGAGATTGGTGCAGCTGACCCGATTGATGGGTAATCAGATCTGGTACTGGGTCCAGATGCCAAGGCTGCTCCAAAAGGTAATGATGAAGAAAGGGAAACCATATCTGTCGAGACCAGTAAGGGGCAATGAGGATCATTGTCACTCTCAAGGCGATGGCTTTCTGAATTAGTTGAGGTATCAGTGGAAAGGGGGGAAAGGCATACAGAAGTCCCCGGGGCCAATCGTGGACTAGAGCGTCTCTGGTGGGATGGCCTGGTAACGGGAAGAGAGTGAAGAAGTCGTGACACTTGCTGTTTTGGGGAGTAGCAAAAAGATCGCAGCAAGGGTGGCCCCATCTTAGGAATACTTCTTCTAGAACTGATTTCTTTAGAGACCACTCGTGTGGCATGAGAATTGCTCTGCTCAATTTGTCTGCAATAACGTTGGATTTCCTGGGAATTTGCATTGCTATCAGAAAACGCTGAGAAGAGATCGCCCATTGCCAAAGTCTGAGTGCTTCTCGACATAAAGGGTATGATCTGGTTCCGCCTTGTTTGTTGATGTACCACACTACGGACATGTTGTCCGTTTGAATTGCAATAGTCCCCTTGGGAAGAGAGTCGTGAAAGGCTTGCAACGCTAAAATCACTGCTCTCATCTCTAAGACATTTATGTGCAAGTGGCACTCGAAGGGTTGCCACGTGCCCTGGACTGTCCTGCCCTGATAATGCCCCCCCCACCCGATCAGGGAGGCATCTGTTGTCAACGTGGCAACTGGGGGGGGGGACGAGAGTGAAGGGTCTTCCTTGGAGAAGTTGAGGTGATGTGATCCACCAAGACAGTTGATTCTTGCATACTTGAGTTATCAGTATGGTATGGGACATCGGGAGTCATTGAAAGGACCATTGAGTAAAAAGCATCCATTGGAGGATCCTCATGTGAAAGCGAGCTAAGGGGAGAAGGGGAATAGCTGCTGCCATGAGTCCTAGTACCTTCAATACCAGTCTGGCTTTGACTTTGACACATTGTAAGAGAAGGGACACTTGGTTCCGGATGTCTAACACCCTCTGCTCTGTGAGTCTGGCTGAAAGGGTCTGTGTATCTAAGGTGACGCCTATAAAAACAATAGACTGACAAGGCGACAAGGCAGATTTTTCTAAATTTATTGAAATGCCTAGAGCTTGACAAGATTGAATGGTGAAGTCCCTGGATAGGAGAAGCTGATGTCTGGTGGTGGCAGTAAGGAGCCAATCATCCAGATATGGAAACACCTGGAATCCTTGGCGTCTCAAGTGAGCCGTGACCACTGCCATGCATTTGGTGAACACCCGGGAGGCTGTAGTGAGACCAAAGGGCAGGGCCCTGAATTGGTAGTGACTGGCTCCCAGCCTGAAGCGGAGATATCTCCTGGAGCGTCGGTTCATTTTGATGTGGTAGTACGCGTCCTGAAGATCTATCGAGCACATCCAATTGTCCTGACCCAAGAAGGGTAGAATGGACTGTAGCGTGACCATCCGGAATTTTGTTTTCTTAACAAACTTGTTTAAGTAGCTGAGATCCAGTATGGGTCTCCAGTCCCCTGTTTTTTTTGGTACCAAAAAGAATTTGGAGTAGATTCCGGATCCTTGCTGGTCTGCCGGGACTGATTGGATGACTCTTTTTGATAGCAGCTTCGAAATTTCTAATGCTGCTTGTTCCCTTGGAACGTCTGGAAGGGATCTTTTTAGTTGGGTTGGAATGTGAATGAAGGGAATTTTGTAACCCTCGGATATGATCGACGGTACCCATTTGTCTTGAGTTAGGGAAAGCCAGGCTTTTGGGTACAGTGATAACCTTCCCCCGACTGCCTCCGAAGGCGGACAGCCGGGCAGCCCCTCAGGGGTGCTGAAAGGGATTGTCAGAGAACATTTCTCTGCAACCCTGGTTTTGCGGACCGCCTCTGCCTCTAGGGCGGCGTCTATTATTACTCCCCCCTCTGCCTCTAGAGGGAAATCGGCCTTGTGCGTCAGATGAGACTCCCTGGGATTGTTTGCGGAACCACATTTTTCCTCCCCTTTGACCTTTGGGATAGGGTCTAGAAGGGGTAGAAAAATGGACTCCTACGGCAGAGAGAGTCTTACCTTCCACCTCGCACCTGGTCAATGTATCCTTCACCTGTGGACCAAACAATGATGATCCATCAAAGGGAGAATTGGTGAAGGATGCCTTGAAAGGGTCCGCAAAGTTGCATAGCTGCATCCAGGCGTGCCTTCATAAGGCAACACCTGTGCCTGCGGCTCTACTCGCCCCATCTGCTGCGTATGAGACCAGCCACATGGAGGAGTTAACAATGGAATTTAGGGTTGCCAACTGGGAGTTCATTGTGTCTTTGAACCCCTCAGCTGTAGGATCCTTCATCAGTTCACCCATATCCTTGAGTAAATCTCTTTGGAGACGAGTGAAGTGGCATAAGTAATTCAGCGACCGCATTGAAAAGGTCGCTGACGATAACATCCGCTTGCCGTACCTGTCCATGGTCCTAGATTCCTTATTAGGAGGATGGACAGGAACCGAAGGATCAGCTAACTCCTTCTTTGCGGCCGCAGCCACCACCATGGCATCAACAGGGACACCTTTGGATAAAAACTCTTTTGTCTTTGGGGGCAGTAATAAATCTGGATGGTCTCCTCGGGGTGGGTTCCACTGAGTCAGGAGCCGTCCAAGCCTTCCTTGCCACCACTTCCATAAGGGGGTCGAAGGGAGGGGACACCCAGGAGGTAGAAGGGCGAGAACCAAACGCCTCAAGATACACTGACTCATCCTCCGAAGGATTAAGGGCTTGCCAGTTCCCCCTCTGTTTGAGGATTTCAAGGATGTCCGCAAAGGAGACATCCTCAGAGGGGGATCGAGGGGACCCTTCGGATTCCTCTAAGTCAGTGTCAGAGGTGATAGACTCAGGGGAGTCAATGTGCTTCCTCTTGCACTGCCTCTTCCTAGGGGGATCTCCTGCAGGGTCAGGAGAGACCTCGGAAGAGGAGGAAATTCCCAATGGGGAATCTTGAGGAGTTGGTTCTCTGCGGTGTGGGACAAGGGGGTGAGTAGAAATCACCGCAGGCACTGTAGATGGAGGGGTTGAAGGAGCTGACTGTGGAGCAGAACCTGGTTCTAGCATGCTCCGCATGACCTCGAAGGCACCCCTGTCAGGCAAGGCCCTCGCTCCGAAGAGACAAGGACCTCTCCCGGCACCGACAGAGACGGCTCCGAAGCCGATGTCGGAGCCGAACTCACCAGCGCCGAAGCTCCGATAGGGAGAGCGGGGTCGGACAAGGGTCCGATGCCACTCGCCCCCTCGGAGCCGACGAGGGAAGCTCGGTGCCGAGATCCCTCCAAAGAGGAGATCGGGGCAGACGACTGAGCCGAAATGGAAGGTATCAGATCCGACGCACCAACAGTCATGGCTCCGACAAGCCTTGGCTCCGAACTCGAAGGAGTCGGAGGAGCAATGTAATGTGGAACGGGAATAGCCACTGACTGGTGAGTCGGGCTATGCAGCATTTGGGCCAGTGCCTCGGACTTAAGAAGTCTACTCACCACCCTCTGCAAATCATGGTCTGATAACCTGGAAGACCGAGAGGAATGGGTTTTGTGACTCTGCTCCGAAAGGAGAGGGGATCCTGGCGCCGAGTGCACGGATCCGATAGAGGGGGACCTGGACCTCTTTCTGGAATGTGGCTCCGATAAGGGTATCGGAGCCGATGAAGACTTATCAGCCTCGGCTCCAGCCGGAGCCGAGGTAACAGTATGAGACTTAAGAACATCGGCTCCGGCCGGAGCCGATGTCGGCCTGCTTCCACTTCTCAGCAGTCGACTCAAGAGCAGGAGCCGACTGCTTTGAAGTTTTTGAAGGCTTCCCCGACACAGACTGAGTCGGGGGGCCTTCAGGCTTTAACAAGCCCCGCAAGATCAGCTTGTTCTTGCGTTCCTGCAGGACTCGAGGGCTGAAACCATGGCAAACAGCACATGAGTCCTGCAGGTGCACAGGTCCCAGGCAATACACACAAGAAGTGTGACCGTCTGTCAGAGACATTTTCTGACAGCACGAGTCACACTTCTTGAAGCCTGAGACCTTATCCTTAGACATAGTAAGGTAAGAGAGGCTGTACACACACACAAACCAGACACTCTTTACAGAAAAAATTAATAAAAAATTACAGTTATACAGAAACACATACACACAAGCCCCTACAACACTAAACTTAAAAGGGACTAGGGTGAGGGAAGGGCCGAAGGCCTAGAACAAGTGGTAAGAGGGGAAGGGTTCGACAGATAGGGTCGATATAACTAAATATTAGAATTTAAACTACAGGAAAAATTTTATAACTAAAATGGGGTTATTAGTAATACCTAATGGTAAATATTAAACTAACCTGCCTGAGCCGGTAGAAAACGCACCTCGTCAGCTATAGCGGCAAACGAGATCCGAGTAGTTACCGCCTAGCATTGTGGGATATAGGGGAGCCTCGAGCCGGTGGAATTAGCTCTCGAGCTTTAGTATTGGCCGAGTCGGAGCCGAGGATCGGCTCCGAACCCATCCAGCAAGAATGAAGGCGAGATTGACAACTTAACATTGAGTTGTCATCCCCTCTGGTAAAAACTCAGTTCCCACTAATTAACACATCGATGAGAGCCTACTGAACACTGAAGGCGTTATAAGAGATCTGGGGATGCAGGTTGACAGCAACCTCTCGTTCGACCACCACATTGCCACTGTGGTCAGAAAGTCCTGTGTGTCACATCTCATTACTAAGGGTTTTGCATCCAAGAAGAAAGAGGTCATTGTCTCTCTCTCTCTACTCTTCCCTCATTAGACCAATCATTGAGTATAATGCCCCATTTGGCATGTACCTCACTAGACACCTGCAACAGCTGGAGAAGCCACAGAAGTACCTCATGAAGAGGATCTTAGGCATTAAAAACATGTCCTACATGGATAGATTCAAAAGACTCCAGCTATTCTCTGTCTCATATCGCCTACTTAGATGTGATCTCTGCTTGACTTACAAAGCCATGTCTGAACCAGCTCTGCTAGAAATGCTACATCTAAAGAAATCCCAATCCCTCCGCACCACATGCTCCAGAGACCTCAACCTCATTACCACAATCAACAGAACTTGCTGGAGGGACAGGTTCCTCACCCAGAGACTGCCCATGCTCTGGAATAGACTTCCCATACATGTCAAGCAAAGTACCTCTCTATCCCTCTTCAATAGAAATCCTGATGAGTGGAGGGGTAATAAAAAGTTCACCCTGGGGATCACTCTAGTGGCTCTACTTGATAGAGGCACTGGGAACTAGCGTTGGGCAGCACAATGCCAGGGCAATTCTATGGGCTAGGCTTGTAAAGGCTCCAGGGCCATTAGCCTAGCACACACCTATGAACCTTTCATGTGGGGAACGTTGCTCTGGCTTAAGCATTTGTGAAGAATAATCGGTCCTTTTCCATTAACAGGGCAACAGCATTTTTTTTCGCTTTGTTTTCCGTTATCGGGGAAACAGTTGAAATGCGTTAGCTGGGCTGCGAATGTAATGTGAAACCATGTATTTTTCATGTTAATATTAACAGGTTTGTGAAATAATTAAATGAATAATATTTAAAAAAAAAAAAAAGCTACTTCCAATTATGCACTTTAAGAAAAAAAGCGTTCTCTAGTAACAGCAACAGAGACCGACAAATATCTATAGTTTACAAGGGCTGCTTTTCCCCATTCTGTATAAAGTACCACAACATCTTCCTATCCTACTTTAAGGAGAACAGATATCCTGTAGTTCTGGTTACAAATGTAATACAGGCTAGGTACATATCACATTTCATACAAAATTTGCAGTTTGTACATTTCGCAGTTGAAATATACTCATGATGTCCTTCATTGCAAACAGAAAATAAAAGCAGCTCCGATGTAGTGTGCCAGTAGTCAAAGTAAGTACCTCACAATTTAATCGGATGTAAAACTAAATAAAATATTTCTTTTTTATAAGTAAGTCGGTGTCAAACTACATTACGTATATGAAGCCAGTAAAATGAATGGGGAATGGTGTGTGATACCCAGTCAGGTCATGACTTGACAACTGCTTGAAGGAAACAGAAGACACTTCAATAAGGAAAACAGTTCATTGTATACAATTAATGTGGTGTGTATAGGTGTGTGTGTGTGTGTGTGTGTGTGTGTGTGTGTGTGTGCGTGCGTGTGTGTGTGCGTGTGTGTGTGCGTGTGCGTGTGTGTGTATATATATATATATATACACATACACATATATATATATATATATATATATATATATATATATATATATATATATATATATATATGTATATGCATATGCATATTATGAGTATTTAAAAAAACATGTCTGATTTTGATGAATGTATTTAGTTTTTTACTTTCTGTTTTTGTAAGTTATCAGGCAACATTTTCAACACCATCGTTCAATTGCAATGTACTAGCTAAAGACGTCTGTTAAACAGATACGGGTACAATTTAAAAGTAACTTGTATTTTTTACAATATATTATTAAAAGAAATACTTTTTACATATATGTGGTTAGCAGACATTATAAGAACTGGATTACACATGAACAATGACGTTGAAAGTGTTGCCCTGTTAATGGAAAAGTACCAAATAATCCAGGGAATGATCAGAATCCACATCCTGTTTCTCCTTAGAGGAAGAGCCCGCCTGACTGGGTCTTTGAGGAGTGGGCTGGGGCAAGTGGGTCACAAAATAAGGATGCTTTAGAGCCATGACTGCTTTAAATAAGCCCTGGGAGAAATCAATCCATTATTTTTCTTTGAAAGCTGCAGGGGATGCCAGATGACTAGTTTTTTGCTTTTTCTTTTTAGGTGTTGTTTGTATGAATGAGTCCCGGTGGTTCAGAACCCTGGTGAACTTCAATAAGAGTGCCTGAACTGCTTCACTGACTAAGATTTGAACAGCCTCATGTGTGGTCCCTCCAAAATAATGAGGTGTGATTCATTCAAGGCATCCACAGCCTGCAAAGCCTTAGAAGCCATACTGGCCTCAGACAGGGTCCTAGTTGCAGGCAACTGAGAAGGTATTTGACAGACCACATGTTCTGCCACCTCAGCTGGTGCATCCGACTCAGATGTAAGGCTGCAAGTCATCTCGGGGCTTCTTGAGTTTCTTCTTCGGCAAAATGGTGAGGTCGGATGATGGGGATTCTGCCATTTTTGCTTGGGTCAGGCATTTTAAATGCCAAGTTTTAAGGAAAGCCATGACCCAAGGGTTTTAGGAATAAATGACTGGCAGATGAAGCAGGTCTTGTAGTCATGTTCCAGGCCTAAACAAAAAAGGCACTTAGTGTGCACGTCCTTGTACAGGATCTGCCTACTGTACAGGCACTTAGCTCTCCTAGCTGATATCTAACAAAAATGATCTACATATATCAAAATCATGACAAAGGAAGGTTTCTCAATGGGGCACCTATCTGAAACATGAAAAAGTGAAGCAACTGTACTATCGACCCAACACAGATCAGTCCAATGGATGCATGACTGGTGTTTGGGCTGGTGCAAGATGGTCTGAAGTACCTGTGCGCATGTCTGCCTATATATCCCAAACATATGAGCTGAGGTCACCATGACATATGCCCTTGGGAAGGTAAAGCTTTGGTATCCGGTCAGATGTCAACGGACCAAAACCCCACATATTGAGAATAATGCAACACTGATTTCAGTCAGGACATGTATAAGTATTGCGGAACTAAATCATACGCGCAATCACAGTTTACTGCTACAGCTGTTCTTTTATTTTCATTTATTTTATATCCAGAAAAGAACAAACTGTCTCAAAATGTTCCACAACACTAAAGTGTAATTTTTGGATATATGAAGTAAAAGTAACATCTGCAAATAAAGCTAGCTTTTCTTGTTTACCATACTAGTTATATCCTAAAATTTGTGAGTCCCTTATTTTCTTTGCCAATATCTCCAAGTACAAAGCAAGTAACAAAGGGGAAACAGAGCACTCATGCCTAGTTACTCATAACACAGCTTGTTGGTGAGGAACTCTCCCACCTTAATTCTTGCTTCCAACTCTTCATTTACTTACTAATTTACCTTATTATTCTACCACTGCCCTACTCAAACTCCCTGCTGGCTCTATTGAATGCATTCTCTGAATCAAGACCCACCAACAATAGTGGTGTCTTCATACATTCTGCTTCTCTCTGGATCATCACTGCTCTATTAATGTTGTCAAATGTTTTCCCTCTCCTCCACAAAACCACAGTGATCCATATCTATGAACTCTGGCAACACATTTGCCACTCACATAGCTCCTATAACAATAAACACTGTTTAAAATTGAAATCGGTCTTTATGAAGCTGGTTATGAATGGTCTTTACCCTCTATAGATAGCACAGTCACCACAGCTTTCTTCTAAGGTGCTGGTACTGTCCCCTCCATTTAAATTATTGTAAAAGAAAACCTTCCAGATCTTTACAAATTATTTCTGGTCCTACCTTCCAAGCTTCCACATACCACTTGTTCCTGGAGACTTCTCTTCAGATTGACTATAAATTACCATTTTAGCTCAACCTTTCCTAGCTTAGCCATTAATTCTTGAGCCTCATCTTCCACTAACTTTGGCATAATCAAGACGGCCACAAATATTTTCATGCGTTCCTTTTCTTGACTTCCCCATTCCTCTACTTCATGCACATGTTCAGAGAAATTCCAAAATAGCTCTAATACATCTATTAGATCTCCACTTATTTTACTGGCCATAGGCTCTAAGTTTGGCAAAAAAACTTACTTTATGTTGCATTAATCATTGTGCTAACAGTTTTTGTGTTCTGTTGTAATAAAAAAAAATGCTTGCTTAACGGCAACCTTAAGAGTCTTATGTATATTATCTACATACTCCATAATTTTCTCTTTAGCACTCAACTATTGCTCCTCCTCTTTTTTTCTTCTTGTTTAGTTTTAAGAAATATAGGCACTGCAATTAAATAAGAGAAGAATGCCTTGGAAAAAGTATGTTTAAGATAATAGGATGTAATCTTGGGTTGTTGAGGCGAGGGACAGGTTGAAAAAGTATACAGATTATGACATAAGTAAAACTGATATGCTATTTCTTACTGTTGCATCGGGGAATAAGGCCCTTGGCTTAATCTAACAAGTTTTAAGTGGAGGCATGCAAATAAGAGAACACATTTTTCTTTACCAAATAAATGTTCACAGTGCAACATGAGAAGCTTGTTGCTGAAGGCAACTACTTATCTATTTTTAGATGTTCATCGTGTTATCCTGCTGCAGTCATCACACTTGGGTTATCCTGTCGTCAGGCGGTCCCGCAGTCGGCCCGAATTCCAAAGTCTTGGTCCGGCGTCGGTTGCTGTCGCTTCTTCCCTGACGTCAGTGCACCAGGGGTATATAAGAAGCATCCGACGCCATTTTCTTCAGTCTTTCTTGCCACGCGGTGCCCGAAGCAGAAGCAGTTCGCAAGTGCCGGTTGGCAGATACCTGAAATTTTCGAATAGAGTTTCAGTCCGAAGTCTTCAAAGCTAAGTACCCCGTTGGGGAACCTTTTCTTGCCTCAGTCCGATGTCAGAAAAAGTTAACAATTGCATTTCTTGTGGGAAGCAAATACCTCATAAGGACTTTCATTCTTATTGTATACCTTGCCTAGGCCCAGACCACGACGTTACTGGTTGTCGGTTTTGTGCTAGGTTCAATAAGCGAACTATAAAGAGACGCTTGGAGTTTGCACGACACTACTTCGGTAGGAAATTTAATTACACTATGCCATCGGAGCAACCGACTACCGGCGTGCATAAAAAACGCAAAGATAAAGACAGGCAGCCTAGATCCAAGCCAGACTCCGAGGCCTCGGCTGGGCCGGTCGCCGGTTCTCCGGTTTTCAGTGAGGCGCCTACGTAGGCCCTGGCTACCGCTGAATTGGATCCCCAGACCGCTTCGGATTCTCCAGCAGAGAGTTCTAGGCCAACGCAGCCATTTTCTTTAGGCCCTACCGCCGACATTGCAGAAGGAGAAGCCGGTGCTGTGGAAACACTTCAGTTTCTGAAGGTCTTCAGACCGACTACTCTCACCATAAAATCTTATGCTAAGCTTAAGACTGCTCTAAAACCAAAAAAGACTGCACTTCAGTCTCCAGTTCGAGGCCCCATGCCTAAGAAACAGATGCTTAAAATGGCTGAAGATTTGATTTCTTTAATCAGGGGTTCCCAACCCCCCCCCTCCGATAAAAGGCCTAAACAAGAGGAGGATTATGCCTCCTCTGATCAAGTGTCTGTTTCCTCAGGCTCTTCTGAGGAACAGGATTACTCCTTTCCCCCTTATGAAGATTCTGATGATGAAGATTCCATTCCCTCAGCTTCTCCCCCTGAAGACTATTCCTTTGGGGAAACCTTACATACCACCATGAGGGAACATTTCCACTGGGAAGGTCAGGACTACTCCGACTCAAAGAAAAGGCTCTGAGAGTTTCTTTTACTCCCCCAGCACAGACAACTTGCTATCCCCCCAGTTTTAGACATTGTGGATGATGTTTTCTTAGAATCTAGTCTAAATCTAGATTCTCTGCCTCCTGCTCCAGCCAAACCAGATAGATACTATAGAGTGCCTGACCCACACAAATTCCTTTACAAAAGCCCTGTTGCTGATCCAGAGACAATCTCCCAGGGTCCCAAAGGGGCTAAGGCTTCTATGGCTAAAAATCCTGTACTCTCTGAAAGGGACTCCAGAGCAGTAGATAGGTGGGGGAAGAAGGTTTACACCACAGCTACTCTAGCTATGAGAGCACTAAATTGTCAATTTCACATGCTTAAATACCAGCAATTCCTAATGTCTCAAATAAAACAAAAGATGAGCACGCACCCTCAACAGTCTGAATTCAAGGAAATGCAGTATCTGTTGCATGCAGCTGAACAGGTGGGCAAACATACTTTACAATGTGGTTTTGATGCCTTGGAAGCTTCCTCTAGAGCAGCTGTTACTGGCTCTGTTATACGTAGGCATGCTTGGTTAAAGGAACAAACTCTGCCTGATCATGTTAAAGCAAAGTTACTAGATGCACCCTTACAACAGGATGTCTTATTTGGGGTTAAAGCAGAGGAGGTTTTAAAGAAAATGGAGGATAAGGCAAAATCTATGCAGACGGTCAAAAATTTCTTACAGGTACAGCCCCCACGCTTCAGCAGAAATTGGCCAACAAAAATTGGTCCTTTCCAGCTTCTGACAGACCACAGAGGGGTAAATACAGGCGCCCAAGGGGCAGAGGACAAGCACAAATCCCTTACAAACCACGCCAATGGGGCACTGCAACACAGAAGGGAGGAGAAGACAGGTCCCAAACTACTAGAAGGCAAACACAATGACTTAAACCTCAAGCTGCCAAGCAAAACTCTCTTGGCAGCTCCCTTGGGAGGAAAATTAGCACTTTTTGCAGACAACTGGCGCATCGTCACAAAGGACAAATGGGTCCTAGACATTATCTCACAAGGATACAGATTCCATTTCCACACCTTGCCAAGGATAAAAGGAATGCCAAACCTGCCACAAAATCAATGGGCAGAGGCACAAAAACAAATTACAGCTCTCATGGACATGAGAGCCATTCAACTGGTACCTATACAGGAGCAAGGCCAAGGATTTTACTCAAGGCTCTTTCTAGTCCCCAGAAAGGACAATGCTTGGAGACCCATTCTGGACCTTTCAATTCTAAACACCTTCTTGCAAGTACCCAAATTCAAGATGCTAACACTACAGCAGCTTCTTCACATGTTGGGCAAGAAAGCTTGGCTAGTAACGTTGGACCTCAAGGAGGCATACCTGCATGTCCCTATCAGACAAAATTGCAGAAAATACCTCTGTTTCACTGCAGGTTCAACCCATTACCAATTCTCTGCACTGCCCTTTGGCTTATCTACTGCGCCCAGGGTCTTCACAAAATGCCTGGCACCAGTAATTGCATACTGCAGACAAAGAGGAATTCAAATATACCCATACCTGGACGACTGCCTCATCCAAGCAGAAAGCAAGGACATTCTCTTACAACATCTGGCTTTTGTAAAACACCTTCTAGGCTGCCTAGGGTATACAGTAAACGAAAAGAAATCAAAACTAGTGCCCTCACAAAATATGACATTCCTGGGTGCCAACTTGAATACAACGGCCCAGATGGCTTATCTGACGCCAGACAAACAGCTACAATTAACTCAATACTTCAGAAAAATGGCAACAAAGACCCAACTCCCTGCAAGAAAAATTCTGCAGGCCTTGGGCTTCATGGCATCTTGCATACTACTAATACCATTTGCAAAACTGCATATGAGGAAATTACAATGGTACCTAAAAAGCGTATGGACTCAACACAGCCACAGCTTGGAAACAATACCACCTCTCATTCCCTGCCTTCAACAGGAGTTTCTATGGTGGTCACAGGCATGTCACCTCAACAAAAGTCAGCCTTTCACCTTACTCCAAGCCTGGCAAACTATGACAACAGATGCATCGGACTATGCCTGGGGGGCACACATGGCAGGACGGTGCGTTCAAGGCATATGGACTGCAGATCAAAGGAATATGCCCATCAATCAAAAAGAAATGCTAGCTGTACAGAATGCTCTGACAGCCTTCAAGGACCTCTTACATCCAGGACAGCTTAGCATAAGGACAGACAACACCACAGTAATGTGGTACATAAACAAACAAGGGGGTATACACTCCTACCCTCTATGCAGGCAAGCAATGACCTTGTGGAACACAGCACTGGCTTACCAAGTTCAATTACAAGCTCAATTCCTGCCAGGAAAGAAGAACACATTGGCAGACGACCTAAGCAGAAACATCATGGATCCTCACGAGTGGAAAAGTATCCTCAGTACCTCAATCGCATATGACGGCGTCATATCAAGGAATCTGCCGAATTGCCCCAGATGTCAGGTACCCCAAAAACCATTACTCGCCATAGGTGGTAGAATACCTAAAAGTTGTCATAAGAAACATTATACGGTAAGGTCCGCGATAGTAAACCCAAAAACGCACCCCTAAACACAGAGGATATACAAAAAAAATACTAGGCATATTGGGTACTCGATACAATCTGTACCAAAAGTGTCGCACCACAATACCAGATAAAAGAAGACTCAAGCAGACACCACGTTCAAATATAAGCACCAAAAAATATACAAAATACCTGCCAGTAGAATTAAACTGCTGTAAAGGAGGAGCAAAAATATCTCTGCAAATGGAGGGATACCAGGCGGGCAGGCAAGAAATTGGTAAGGGAAAAACTCAAGCAAGTTTGCAAAAATGGCTGCTGCAGGTGCGCCCTGGTTTTAGAGTAGTAAGGAGCCCGCAGATGCTGCTGAAAAGTGCTGTCTGGTGTCCAGCCCTCTGCTTAGAGAAGAATGGGAGTAACCTCCACTTAGGAAAAAGCCAAGAAGTGGCAATGATGTTAGAGACAATGGGCCTGAAAAAAGCGAATAATGCCTCAAATAGAAATAGTTTTCCATGAGCCAAAGTACAAAATAATACAAAAGCCCCTTGCAAGAAAACTGCAAATACAGTAGTAGCCCAGGAAGCAAAAAACAATCCCAGCTGTTGTCACCTTGCTGAAAGTTTTAACAATTTGGGGTTCAATTTAAACTCACCTATAAAAGCAATAAAGTTTTAAACTAAAGCCACTAAAGAAACCAACTTGAAGGCACGAAGGCAAAGTGATAGCACGTAAAAAAACCCTACATCCTGCTTAAAAAACAACAAATTTGCTGTTTAGGGTGGAAGTGTCAGATAGCCTTCTTCCCTTAAATAGGGTTATGAAAACGTAAAACAAAATCCATGCCCCCTTAAAAAGGGAGCAGAAACCGTAAATGCAAAGGAAATTGCCAAGAGAAGTATTTCAAAAGATGAGATAGTATAGCAAGCAGAAAGTAGCTGGGGTTTTAGTTTATGTAAAACCAAAGAAAACAACCCAACCAAAGACGATGCTTTTCAAGGGCCACTGGAAAAGCAGCTCACGACACAAATTTATTGATCTTACCTGCTTGCAGGCTCAAAGGTTGTCACTCCAATCTTCCCAACAGAAATTTTTGCCCTTGCCACAAGCTTGAACAAAGGAGGGGAAACAATATTTTGCCCCTCTAAGAATCTAAAATCTCTTCCAAATACCTCAAATTAGGCTCATGGAAATAGGTCTCAAAACCTTTGTCAAGTAAATCAGCTTCCAAATGAATTTTTCACACAGGAGACTCAGTCAACTGGTCCCACTATTTGCAGATGAGACCCCTATGAAGCTCTTGAATTCCAAATTTTGAGGTACTTTAAAAAATAGCTGAATATGAAGACTGCATGTACAGAAGAGTGAAGACTAGAGGCTTTTAGATGATAATCACATAAAATCTTGACAGTTGAGGAGGAAGCGAGGAGCTATCAAGTGATTCTTGCCATGCCAGTAGACCTTGAGAGTGTCTGTGAAGGCCTTTCAGAGTGAGATTGGCGTCCCTTGTCCTGGTTCTAAGGGGAATCAGAGGCAGGAGCACCAGCTTTTAGACAGACTGTGTGTGAAGTGTAAGAATGTTGTTTGATTTGTGTGTTTTACTGGCCATGACGATGATTAGCCTGGAATGTCCGCCTGAACTGACAGTTTTGTTTTCCATGGAACCATGTGTAAAGCGTACTTGGCCATTCGTGGGTGAGTGAGACAGAACATCCACTTTCCAAGGGAGTTCCCCATGCCCTAGCAACTCTACAACCCTGGCTGAGTGTTTAGGCTGCTCGAACAGGATGACACAAAATTTCTGCAATACCATCTCATAGATGCTCACACAAATCTAGGATAATGATTTGTTCGTTTGTGTTGTTGATAAGTTTTTGTCTCTCCTTGCTTTCTGCAGAAATGCATGAAAGTTGTTAAGGTTGCATGTTGACCTGCCTCTGCAAAAGTGTTGGCCTGCATAGCCTGCAACAATGTGAACTGAAGTTACTCCTTGATGCCCCTTTGGCACTCTCGCCTTCTCTGGTAGAACCAAGGCTGCCCTCATGATGCAGGAGTCTTCTGCCCCCCAAAAATAGAACTTGTAAACATCATCTTGAGAGCCCTTTGCCGTTGGCTGGGGTCTCCTGAAAACTGTCTTGTTATTCTCCCATTAGAGGTGCCCATTCATGTTTGTCCATAAGGATTGAGTCAAATTGACAAAATTTCTATTTGGGGAAGCAGAGTTTTTTGTGTGGATAGCATTGTAGTGCCCAGAACCCTTCCTTGTTTGAAGGAAGCCTTTTATATGACAGTCAGATAGAGTCCTAGAAGCTGCCGGACTGACCCATTAGACCTAATTTGTAGAGAGAGATAGACCTGTCCGATAAAGCAGGACTGATGAGATAAGACTCATGTTTAAAGTATATCTGAAGACCCTTGCTCAGGTTAACCCAGACTGCACATGGACTGAGAGAATGTCTTGAGATGGTCTCAGGGTCTACTAAGTTGATCTGGTCACAGACTGTATTCTAAGGCCTCTGCACCTGCAAGCACAATCTAGATTGTTAGGAACATCTTTGAATTTCTGCTTTTCAATACCCAGCATGTTAGACTGCTACACTTTCTGTAGAGCAGAGATGATTTTGAGAATGCCTTGTGCAGATCATGATCAGGCTGAGATAATAGAATTCGAAATTTGACAGCTAATGAAGAATAAGAACCTTAGGAAAGACTTTAGAGCAAGATAAGCAGCTAGGCCTTGAGAGCTAATAATGAAGCTTTTGACTTGAACTTATAAGATCCAGCCTGAAATTGCCAGGAGAGGTTGCCAGTTTTAATCCAGTAGTGTTCCCCTTGTTACAATCCAGTGAACTGCAGAGGATCAGAGAAGCTGCCCCTTCGTCCCCACTAAGAGTGAGAATGAACCAAATCCAATGGTACTAGGAGAGAAACTTGCTTCTGAGAATCCCTTTCGCTTTCTGGGGACTGTCTGAAAACTGTTTGGGAAAAGGACTTGTGGAGGAATAAATCCTTGGAGGAACTTGAGGATGCCTTTGTTGAGAACTTTGGCTGGGTGGAAATAGGAAATTGCAATTTTCTTTGAAATCAAGTATGTCTTCTGCCTTGAAATTGTGAAATAAAACTCAATTGAAAAGGAATGGAATCCAAAGGGTGCTGCTGCCAGATTTGAAGACTGTCTTGGCCCAAAATCACAATTCTTCCACTGCAGCTGAATCTAGATCCCCCTCTGCCCTGCCGAAGATCTGCAGGTCTGCTCTCAAACCTACTGACAGACCCCTGCCCCTGGCTCACACCACACTGAGGAGTGACCCCCTGATCCAAACATATAAGAACCCCACCTCCACCTTGTACCCCCAATTTCTACTAATCCCTTGGCTGCACCTGCAAAAAAATAAACTTTCTTTATAGCAGACCAAGCTTTCTTTATCCATTTTTTAAATAACTGCTTCCACAGCCATCAGAAACCAGCAGCTTGCATGTAAATCCTTCAAATCTCAAACTCCAACAGGCACAGCAAACATCACAACATTCCGTAAAGCAGCATCCAAAATCAAAGCAACACCAGCTCAGCTCTGATCCTTCAGCCAGCCACACCATCCAAAGAACAGAACTAGTAGCAGCCAATTTGCGTTCAGACACAGCATCAAATCACATTGCAACCAAACACACCAGCAAAGCCACACATCACATAGATTTCATTCAGCAACTTTACACTCAATTTCAATATGGATATCATGTGAGAACACAACATTGAAAGATACAAGGCTATAGTGGAAGAAGTATACACTTCTACACCCCCTTATCCTCATGAGTAAAAGCCCTTTAGTAGACAAGGAGGATTTTTTTAACCACAGAGCTTTAACACCTTTAGGCCCGGAAGAACAGTTTCTGGAGTTTAGCCCTAACTCCTTTGCAAATACTTGAGTTTACTTCCCTAGACTCTAAAACCATTTCACAGAGCCAGGGCACCAGCAAAGAGTTCAGGTTAAGAGGAGCAGGAGGCAAAGATCTTCCACCACATTCAACACAGGAGGACAGGGCTAAGCACACATGGGGGTAAATCCAAGAATTTCTAAGCCTAAACAAGAATTCAAATAATCCTAAATTGTCCATTTCCCTACTAAAATGCTCCCTCATGGAATGCACTCAAATGAAAATGAGGGGAGCAGAGTCTGTAGGAGTGGAATCATCCACATCAGAATCAGAATAAGCAGGATACTCCTGCAGAGTCTCCCTAAGCAGAAGACTCAGAAGCTGTGACAACTCAATCAACAATCAATTCTACTCACACAGCCCTATCCTACTTCGGGGGGGGGGGGGCCCTCTAATCATAATCAAAATATCAAACTTTTTTAGCATTTGTAAAAATATGTTTTAGACAGGAACATGCGAAGAGCCCCCCCAAGCTGAACTAGTGCTACCTCTCTCCTACCTCTCAAGAGGGTTCAGCTCTACAAGGCAAGAGAGTGACAGGGAAGAGGGAAGAGGGAAAGCTGAGCCTGGCCTAGCCCCCCCAGCCTACCTCCTGCCTGCCCAACCTCCACACAGAGAAATCCTGCCCTTTGCCTGAAAGGAAACTCTGTCAAAACCTCTGGCTCTCTGGAGCCTTCTAAAGAACCGTCGGGATCAACTTAACGCCGGGCTTCGCTTGTTGCGGTTTTCTTGTTTGTCCTCAGGCTTTGTCCGGCATTTTATGATTTTAGCGCGGCCATTTTAGCTTAACACTTCTAAGTCCTAACCTCCCACCACTAAACCTCTCTTTATAGATGCGTTTGTTAAACCTAAGCAGAAACCAACCTAGCACAAGTAACAAACCAACTACGTCGTGCTCAAGGTAAGGTGAAGGTATATCCCTATGAGGTTAATTGTTTCTACAATTCGAAACAGTTGTTCACTTTTGACATCCGATTTAAGCAATAAGGTTAAAAAAAAAAAATGTTCCGCTCTGCCAATTTAGCTTAGCTTGTCTCCTCGGTTCTTGGAAATATTTCGGAAATAAATATTGCACACGCCAAAACTGGAAAACTGCTTCTGCATCGACCATGCGGCAAAAGACAGAGGGCGACGTCGATGGGTCATAGTACCCTGACCCTGACGACTGACGCTCCGCGCGCGCCGTGGCCCCCAGCAACGTCTTATACCTCGTATTCGGGCCGCCGGGGGACGGACTATACCCAATAGTAAGGACTGCAGCAATGGGAAACGAAGAACATCTGGATCCACAAGTATTTGCAATAACTCAAAAATGGGGGCACCCAGACATAGACCTGTTTGCCAGCCCCCAAAACTATCAGCTAACAAAATTTTGCACAAGGACTTTTCATTATCAAGCTTGGAAAGTGGACGCACTCTCATTCAGTTGGAAAATGCTGACAGTATATGCCTTCCCTCCATTGCCCCTTCTCACAAAGGTGCTGCTGAAAGTCAGGATGGAGAGACCCCGAATGATACTTATTGCCCCAGACTGGCCACGCCAGCACTGGTACCCACTATCAAGGAATATGGCCCAGGGCCCACCATGGATTTTACCTCAAATTACTCATCTGCTCATACAGCAAGACAGTCAGATTCTACACAGCCAGCTCAAAACCTTAAACTTGGCTGCATGGCAAATCACCTAAGCAACCAGCCAGCTCCTCTTTCACAAGCTGTTATGGATGTTATTTTGGAGGCCAGGAGGCCCAGCACCAGGAAAGCCTACTCAGACAAATGGAAAAGGTTGCTCCTGGAACCAAGCTAAAGGCCAAAATACCCTTCAGCCGGACATACCTCAGATTCTACAATATTTAACTGAGATGTTACACAAGGGGATTTCTTTTTCATCTATTAAAATCCACGCCTCAGCTATTTCAGCTCACTACAACAAGGATCCTCCCTTATTTCCACATCCACTCCTACGGCAGTTTCTCAGAGGGGCCAAAAACATTAGGCCTCCCAGAAGACCACCAACACCTACTTGGGACCTCAATTTTGTTCTGGAAAAACTTACGCTACCTCCTTTTGAGCCAGCTTTCTCAGCTGACTTAAAGTTTATATCATGGAAGACTGCCCTGCTGCTAGCAAATACTTCAGCCAGAAGAGTCTCAGAGCTTCAGGCACTAATGGCAGTAGAGCCTTTCCTCATTTTTCATCAAGACAGAGTTTCTCTACGAACTAACCCCTCCTTTATGCCTAAGGTGGTATCCAGTGTGGCTCTAAATCAAACCATCCATTTACCCACCTTCTTTCCCAAATCCACAGAACAAAGGACATTCACAGGCAGCTACGTTACTACTTGGATAAAACTAAGGTTTTCAGAAAATCTGACCAGCTTTTTGTATCCTATGCTACAGCATCACAAGGAAAGGCTATCTCAAAACAGACCATTTCCAAATGGATAGGACATTGCATATGTTTTTGCTACACCCACCATGGAAAACCAGTTCCTGCTAGCATAAGGCCCCACTCTACCAGGGCAGTAGCTACATCTACAGCCTTCCTCAGGGGGGTGCCAACCAAGGATATTCTGGAAGCTGCAACTTGGAGTTCAGTACACACCTTCACCAAACACTATCACTTACCACTTTAAGACTAGAGCTGGCTTCGCCACTGCAGTTTTGCAGGGCCTTCTAGCCTCTTCTAACCCTGTTTGACTCCACCTCCCATCCTTAACTTTGAGATTCTACCCAAGTGTGATGACTGCAGCAGGGTAACATGATGAACATAGTACAGTTTTGTACCTACCATAAATGTCGATGTTCGACTGTATACCCTGCTGCAGTCCAGGTTACCCTCCCTCCATCCCCTCTGACCTAACTAAAACCTTTCAATACCTTAAAATCTGATACAACCTTTGTGGTGTATTTGCTTATAGCTGCAGGGATGTTTTGTTTGTGCTAAACTTTTTATTATTGGTACTATCTACTGACCACCTTTTGGGGGGGCACCTGACATCTGGGGCAAGAAAAACTGAAGAAAATGGTGTCGGATGCCTCTTATATACCCCTGGCGCACTGACGTCAGGGAAGAAGTGACAGCAACCGACGCAGGACCAAGACTTTGGAATTTGGGCTGACTGCGGGACCGCCTGACGACAGGATAACCCAAGTGTGATGACTGCAGCAGGGTATATACTCGAACATCTACATTTATGGTAGGTACAAAACTGTACTTTTCTATGGAGACAAGACAAGCAGGCAATAAAAACAGAATGCTTTTTTTTCAACTGTTAAAAGATAAGGTTTTCTGCATTTAAGTTGGTTTCTACATCTGGGAGTGGCATAATGATAAGAGGAAAACAGACAGCAATTAGTGTAAGTAGAAGCACAGGCTGTACCATACTTCTTGGATAACCTTAATTGTAGCTCAATTAAAGCCTGTGAGTGTAGCTGTATACCTGGGACAACTGTTCCTATTATGAGAGTTGAACTTCATTATTTGGAGAGGTACATAGTTCTGTGTGTTCGTATTAAGTTAATAGGTTATGGGGATGTTTTGAAGATGTGTTTGAAGGTTTTCATTAAAACAAAAAGTCATGTTAAGATGCTACACAGGTTCAAATGGATATGACAATAAACATTATAAAAGATCAACGTGCGAAACATTAGTGTATGCATGAAACTAGACATTCTGGAAAAAAAAGAAGTTATGTTCTTACCATGACGTTCCATCTGTGTTATCAATCTTCATTCATTCTTGATTATGTTTTGTTTCAGACCCTCGGAACCGATTCAGCTGTTGTATCAAGCTCACACCAGCCAGAAACTCTCAAGCCAAGGCTACCCATACTGCCTCTCTTCCTTTCACCTTAGATCGAGTTTTGCCTACAGAGTAGAAAATCATGGAAGCTTTGTCTGAGCAACAACCATACTAGGAACCCAGAACTAGTTCAGAACCTCCAGGAGTCTTTTGGAGGGGGTAGTTATGTGGGATGTCAAGAATGAAAGAAGATCGACAACACAGATGGAATGTTATGGTAAGAACATAATCTTTGTTATGGTAAGAACATAACTTCTTTATCTGATGTTGTCAATCTTCATTCATTCTTTACTTTTGGGATAGAGTCCCTAGCTACTTTATGCCTTGGGAGGCTCTAGGGAAGGATATTCCTGAACACCATAGAGCCAAAGGATGCTCCTCCCCTGGAGACCATATCCAATTTGTAATGACTGGTAAAGGTATGGAGAGTAGCCCAAGTTGCAGATGCATATATGTCATCCATAGAAGCTCTGGAATGAAAGGTTACTGAAGTGGAAACAGATCTGGTAGAACGAGCCCTAACTTTTGTTGATAAATCCAGCTTATTTTGTTGATAAATAAAAGTGATGCAATCTCTCAACCATTTTGGCAGAGTAACTTTCGAAACTGATTTGCCCAGTCTAGTACCTGAAAAGGAGAGGAACAATTGGTTTGATTTTCTACAAGATTTTGTTCTATCCAAATAATGTAATTGTCTGTATATGTCCAACAAATGTAAACAATATTCTCCCTTGTCTGAGAAATTAAAACTGGTAGATTTATGGACTGATTAATATTGGAATCTGGCACTACATTAGGCAAAAAGGAGGGATTAGTACTGAGTGATACTCTTTCTTTGTGAAAAATGATATATGGATGTTTTACACACACAGCCTGCAATTCTGAGATTCTCCTGGCCGACGTGATAGCTACCAGGAGTAGAGGTTTCCACGCTGAAAATATGATATCACAGGTGGTTGCTAGCTCGAAAGACTAATGGATCAAGCTTTGTAAGACCAATGTTAAATTCCAAGGTGCAATGGGCCCTTTGAAAGGCGGTTTCAAAAGTAAAGCGCCCTTAAGAAAGGCTTTGCAGAGACAGTGAGACATCAAGGAAAAGTCATTGAAACCATTATGGAAATATGAAATGGAGCTAAATGAACTCTAATGGTAGAAGTAGAGGCTCCCAACTGGAATAAGGTGGATAAGTATTCCAAGACCTTATCGATCGAGGTGGAAGCAGGATCAGTACCTTCTTCATCAGACCAATGCGCAAATCTTTTCCACTTGTTAATATAAAGTTTTCTGGATAGTATGTGAGAAGCCAGAAGTATCTTTTGTACTGGGAAAGATAAAGTATTTCGCTTGGCAATTACTGGAAGTGGAGAAATCAAGCTGTCAGCTTAAGATTTAGTAGGTTGGGATGGACCAGGCCCTGTGGATAAGACAGCAGGTCTGGAGATGGATCTAGATTCCAAGGATGGTGAACTAAGTGAGGCCAGAGAAAGGGAAACAGACTTCTTGTGGCTAATAAGATGCAATGAGAATCACTCTGCTTCTCAACCATTGGGCTTTCTTCAAAAATTGGGGAATTAAGAGGGATTGGTGGAAAGGCATAAAGAAGTCCCTGGGGCCACTCGTGGAGAAGAGCATCTCTCAGGGACTCCCCCCGAGAGGGGGACTGGGGCAAAGTAGCTGCTGCACATGCGGTTTGTGGGAGAGGCTAATGGGATCGCAGCACGGCTGATCCCATAGATGAAAACTCTTCACTACAAAATCGGAAATGAGAGACCACTCATGAGGCAGGAGAATGCATCTGCTCAGTTTGTCCACAATCATACTGGAGTTCCCCGGAATGTGCGTGGCTGTCAGAAAATGGTTGGAGGTGTTCACCCATTGCCAAACTCTTAGGGCTTCCTGACAAAGAGGGTAGGATCTGGTTCGCTTCACTTGATGTACCAGACTACTGACATGTTTTCCGACTGAACAGCAACTGTCCCTAAAGGGAGGGCAGATTGGAATACTTGCAACACTAACAGCACCGCCCTCAGTTCTAGGATGCTGATATGCAAACTGGCCTCTAAAGGGGACCAAGTGCCTTGGACTGCCTTTCCCTCAAAATGCCCACCCACCTATCAGGGATGCGTCAGTGGTCACTATGGCCTTGGGCTGAGAGGGGGAAAAGGGGCAGCTCTATAATTCGTCTTCTGACTTCATCCACCAACATAAATCCTGCTTGTACTGGTTGGTTATTCAGATTGGGTGAGACATTGGATGAGTTGACATTGACCACTGTGACGCCAGGAGCCACTGAAACAGCCTCATGTGGTATCTCGTCAGAGGAACTAAGGTGATTGTCAATGCCATGGACTCAAGGAGCTGTAAGACCTGGCGAGCTGGAACTTTGTCTTGACAGAGTATCACTTGAAGTTGCGACCTCAACTTCTCCAATCTGTGAGGTGTAAGAGCAGCCATGCAGGATTTTGTGTTTAGTTTTGCTTCAATTAATTCTAGGTCCTGTGTGGGGGATAGATTTGACTTTTCCTTGTTGATCGAGATCCCTAAGAAATCTGCAGGACTTAGAACGGAGTCCAAGGAGGAAAGCAGCAGTTGCCTGGTAGGGGCAGTGAGGAGGCAGTCATCTAAATATGGAAACACACGAAAAACCTGTAGCCTTAAGTGAGCTGCTACCACAGCCATGCATTTGGTGAACACCTTGGGGGCTATGGTGACACCAAAGGGCAGTGCTTGAAATTGGTAATAACTAGGTCCTAGCCAAAAGGGAGGTATCTTCTGGTGCATTTGTCCATTTTTATGAAGTAATACGCACCCTGAAGAAATAAGGATACCAGTGATGATATTGAAGAATTTACCAGAGGTAAAGGGAAGGGAGGGGCCTACACTAATGATGGTAAGAGAATTTACCCAAAGTAAAGGAAGAAGGAATATATAAACACTCGCACCAAAAAAACACAGCAATAACAATTACCAAAGACAGGCAAAATAAAGAATTCTGAAATATATATATATATATATATATATATATATGCATATATGAAGAAAACTTTTAACATTTAGCTGAGAGCACAGCTGACGCGTCCAATTTTCTATGTGCCAAACGAGATCTGAGAGGAAGGGAAGAGTGGCAGTATGGGTAGCCTTGGCTTGAGAGTTTCTGGCTAGCGTGAGCTTGATATAATGGCCGAGTCAGTTCAGAGTGTCGGTACTGAAACCCAACAGTCATGAACGAAGATAGACAAAGTACAGTTTTGTACCTACCATAAATGTAGATGTCCGAACAGGATAGCATCTGCAGTCCTAACAAATGGGTTGTCCTGTCGTCAGGCAGCCCTTCGGTCGGCCGGATTCCAAAGTCTGGGTCTGGCCTCAGCTGGTGTCGCACTTCACCCGACGTCATCACTGCTGGTCTTCGGGTATAAAGGCATCAGCCGACGCCATTTTCCTCAGTGTTTCTTGCCCCAGATGCCAGTTGCCCTCTTGGAAAGCAAAATTTTGGATAAATGCCAATGTTTCCAAAAAAGTAGAAGGCAAACACAAAAAATAAGCATGTATGTACATATATACAAACAAATACACCATAAGAGATCCCCCCCCAGCTAGCTATTAGGAGGGTAAATACCCTAGGAGTACCACAGAGGGGAAGGAGGGTGGGTAATCCTGACTGCAGATGCTATCCTGTTCAGACATCTACATTTATGGTAGGTACAAAACTGTACTATGTCCTTCAAGGATGCATCTGCAGTCCTAACAAATGGGTAGAATACCATAGCCAAACTAGCGGAGGAGGAAGAAGAATTATGGTGTAGTTAGGATCCCTTGCAAAACAGCAGTGGCAAAGCCTGCTCGGGATCTAGAGTATAGAGGTAAGTTATAATGCTTGGCAAATGTATGCACGGAGGTCCAAGTAGCCGCCTCAATAATGTCCTTGGTAGCCACTCCTCGTAAGAAAGCTGTGGTAGTGGCTGTAGCCCTTGTAGAATGAGGCCTTATGTTCTGTGGAATTTCCTTTCCATGGTAGGAGTAACAGAATCTTATGCAATTTCCTATCCACTTGGAGATTGTCTGTTTGGAAATTGCTTTTCCTTCCCTTCCTGTTGCATAAGCTACTAGAAGCTGGTCAGTTTTTCTATTGCCCTTGGTTCTGTCCAGGTAGTAGCGCAACTGTCTGTGTACATCCAAGGTATGCAGTAGTCTTTCCCCCCTGTTCTGTGGATTGGGAAAGAAGGTAGGTAGGTGGATTGCCTGGTTTAGAGACACTCTGGATACCACCTTAGGCATAAATGTAGGATTAGTTCTCATGGACACTCTATCTTGATGGAAGATTAGGAAGGGTTGTACTGCCACATTAAGGCCTGTAGTTCCGAAACCCTCCTTGCTGAAGTAATTGCCAGTAGGAAAGCAGTTTTCCAGGATAGGTGTTGAAGGTCTGCTGTTGCTGCTGGTTCGAATGGAGGGAGTGTCAATTTTTCTAGCACAAAGTTCAAGTCCCATGCTGGTAATGGTGGTTTCCTAGGAGGTTTTACATTCTTGATTCCTCTGAGGAACTGCCTGAGTAGAGGGTGTGAGAAGACAGGGGGATCGAAGCTGTATTCTGCAGAAATAGCTGATGCATGTATCTTGATGGAGGAATAGGACAGGCCTGTATGGAGAAGCTCTGCCAAATACTCCAGGATGTTGGCAATATCTATCTTTGACACATCTTTTCCTCTTTCAGAACTCCAAATGACAAACCTTTTCCATTTTCCTGCATAGTTCCTTCTTGTTGAAGGTCTGCGGGCCTCAAGGATAATGTCTTTAACCCTTTGGGATAAATCTGGGTTAGTTGCTCTTATGTAATGTTCCAGGCAGTCAGTTGTAGAGTTTTCAGGTTTGGATGCATGATGTTGTAGTCGCTCTGAGTTAACATCAAAGGAATCAGGGGTAGTGTCCACGTTCCTCCCCGAGACATGCTCCTCAGCAAAGGATACCAATGTTGTCTTGGCCAATTTGGAGCTATCAGAATTATCCTTGGACGTTCCTCTTTGATTTTCAGTAGTACCTTGTGCATCAAAGGAAGAGGTGGGAATGCATATGCTGTCAGGTCTTTCCAACTGAAGGATAGAGAGTCCACTTTCCAAGCCAG
Source organism: Protopterus annectens (assembly GCF_019279795.1). Classification (NCBI taxonomy): domain Eukaryota; kingdom Metazoa; phylum Chordata; order Ceratodontiformes; family Protopteridae; genus Protopterus; species Protopterus annectens. The sequence continues at coordinate 831,835,299 of NC_056737.1, forward strand.
TGGATGGTATGTCCTTGTGCAGAATTTCTTGATCTGGTAATTGAGTGGAGATGCGAATAGGTCTATTTGTGGCATTCCCCATTTTTTTGTGATGGCCTTGAAGATGTCGGGGTGTAGCATCCATTCGTGAGCATCCGAGGTAGTTCTGCTTAACATGTCTGCTAGGATGTTTTCTTTTCCCGGTACAAATATTGCCTGTAACTGGATGTTGTAGCTCAGAGCCATATTCCAAAGGTCCAGAGCCATTCGACATAGGGGGTATGAATGAGTGCCTCCCTGTTTGTTGATGTACCACATGACTGTGGTGTTGTCTGTCCTTATCATTAATTGGCCTTCTTTGAGGAATGGTCTGAAATTCTGGATTGCTAGTTTTACTGCCAGCATTTCTTTTTGATTTATGTGCAGGTGCAGCTGATCTGGAGTCCATAATCCTTGAATGCATTTGTCCAGCATGTGGGCCCCCCAACCTAGGTCTGAGGCATCCGTTGTGATGGTTTGGCTTGCTTGAATGTTGTGGAAGGGCAAACCTGGGTTTGACTGGCATGCTTGAGCCCACCATAGGAACTCTTGTTTCAGGCATGGGATTAGTGGTATTTCGGTTTCTAAGCTGTGCCTGTGTTGAGACCATAAATTCTTTAGGTACCACTGTAGCTTTTTCATATGCAGTCTGGCATGGGGGACCAGGATTATGCATGATGCCATGAAGCCCAAGGCCTGCAGTACTTTCCTTGCTGTTAGTTTGTTCTGCTTTATTAATGCCAAGAAGTAAAGAGGGAGATGTTCTTGTTTTTCTGCAGTTAGGAATGCCATCTGTTTTACTGTGTCCAATTCTGCACCCAAGAATGTTCTTGTTTGGGATGGTATCAGTCTTGACTTTTTTAAATTGACTGTGTATCCCAGGGCTTGTAGTAAGCAAATGACTCTTTGTAAGTCTTGTGTCAGCTTGCTTTTGTTGTCCGCTTGTATCAGGCAGTCGTCCAGGTATGGATAAATTTGGATTCCCTGTAGCCTGCAATGAGCGATTACTGATGCCAGGCATTTTGTGAATACTCTGGGTGCAGTAGATAAGCCAAAGGGCAATGCTGAGAATTGATAATGCTCTGATCCTGCAAGAAATCTGAGGTATCTTCTGCAATTTGGTCGTATGGGGACGTGCAGGTATGCCTCCTTGAGATCTAGAGTTACCAGCCAACACTCCTTGCCCAGCATGGGAAGACGTTGTTGTAGGGTCAGCATTTTGAATTTTGGAACAATGATGAATGTGTTTAAAGTGGACAGGTCGAGAATAGGTCTCCAACTTTTCTCTTTTCTTGGTACTAGGAAGAGTCTGGAATAAAATCCTTTGCCCTGTTCTGTAGGCGGCACCCTTTCCACAGCTCTCATCTTTGTTAATTGAGCTATCTGTTTTAGAGCTTCTGTTTTTTGATTTGGTGGTAGGTTTGGCATTCCTCTTTTTACTGGTAAGGTGTGGAAATGAAACCTGTAGCCTTGGTCTATAGTTTGCAAAATCCACTTGTCTCTTGTGATATAGTGCCAACTTTTTGAAAATAAGGCTAACTTTCCGCCTAAGGGTGCTGCTATTTGTTCCCTGGAAGGCGGTGTCAGAGCCAAGTCACTGTGTTTGTCCTGATGTAGTGGCAGTGGTGGTGTCTGTGCCTCGTTGGTTATTGCTTTGCCACTGGCGTCCTCTGTAGGCACCTCCTCTGGATTGATTTCTGCCTCTGGAACGTCTATTCCTGCCTCTCTGAGGTTTAGAGGAGTCTGGAAAGGACCAATTTTTGGAAGGCCAGTTCCTGCTAAACCTTGGGGGCTGAACCTGTAAGAAATCTTTAACTGTTTGTACAGATTTTGCCTTCTCTTCCATTTTCTTCATTACTTGCTGGGCAGGAGAACCAAATAGACTGACCTTATCCATAGGAGCATCTAATAGTTTTGCTTTAACATGATCCGGCAAGACCTGTTCTTTCAACCATGCATGCCTTCTTATAACTGTGCCAGTCATGGCTGATCTAAATGAAGCCTCCAGTGCATCATAGCCACATTTTAAAGAATGGTTACTAACCTGCTGAATGTTATTCACCATTTCTAAAACATATTTCTTATCTAAGGAATCATCAGAGGACAGTTTCTTAGTTAACTGATCAAGCATAAAGTCTTGGTATTGGATCATATGAAACTGACAGTTCAAAGCTCTAGCTGAGAGAGTGGCAGAGGTGTATACTTTTTTACCCCATCTCTCTAAGGACCTGGATTCCCTTTCAGAAGGGAGAGGGTTTTTCGCTGAAGTCGAAGCTACTGCCTTAGGCCCCTGGGAGATAGTCTCAGGATCTGCAAGGGGAGCCTTGTATAGGTGGTGATGAGTGTCCGGTACCCTGTAAAACCTATCGGGCTTGGCAGGGGCTGGAGGTAAAGTATCAGGAGCAGTGCAAACATCATTAAATGCATCATCCACAACAGGAAGAAATGGAGGTATAGCTAAGGGCCTATGTTGCGGTAAGTGTAGAAAGGTCCTAAGCCTTTTTCTTGAATCTGAGAAATCTTGTCCCTGCCATTGGAATTGCTCTCTCATGGCATGTAAGGTTTCCCCAAAGGAAAATTCCTCTGGTGGAGAGGCGGAAGGAATAGATTCTTCAGCATCGGAATCTTCATAAGTAGAAAAAGGAGCCTCTGGATGGTCTGTATTGTCTGAAACATCAGAAGAGTCATCTGAGGACACTGGCTCAGGGGGCTCTGCTCTAGGTCTCTTTTCTGGAGGTTGAGAGGCCCTGTCTGGGTGAGATTGGGATCCCCTTATTAAAGAGATGAGATCCTCTGCCAGAGTAAGCATTTGGGAACTGGAACTGGGCCTGTGAGAGGGGGGCTTAACAGGCACAGACTTAGCAGTTTTGGCTGCTTTAGCCCTGGCAAAGGCCTTTATAGACTTGGCTGCAGGAGGCCTAGCAGCACCACGTGCTGGGGTAGAGACATCCAAAGGGATGGTGTCCGATAATTCTAGAGAAACCACATTAGTAGGCAAAACTTCAGAGGCCGATTCAACTAGGGTAGCAGGAGCCTCGGTAGTAGTCATGGATTCGGCTGAAGATTGACCCGTTTGCTCGGTTTCGGCCGAAACCGAGACACTCGCGGTTTGCTTAACCGTGGTTTCGGCCGAAACCGCGGACCGCGAGTGTTGGTCTTTTTTTTTGCGTTTCTTAACAATTTGAGAAGTCAGAGGATCCGACGGCATAATGTACGCAAAATCTGAGCCGAAAAACTGTTCAGCAAACTCCGACCGACGCCTAAGCGTTCGTCGGTTGAAGGAAGCACAGGCTAAACAGGCTGCTACGTCGTGGTCTGGGCCTAAACAAGGTAAGCAGTAAGAGTGGAAATCTTTATGAGGTATTTGTTTCCCACAAGTTAAACAGTTATTTACTTTTTCTGACATCGGCTGAGGCAAGAAAGAGTCGCCAACGGGTACTTAGCTTTTAGAAGTCTTGAGTAGTATTCGGTAGTAGTAATCTCTGGATCTGACCGACCGGCACTTGCGAACAGCTTCTGCTTGAGCCCAGCCGCAAGAAAGACTGAGGAAAATGGCGTCGGCTGATGCCTTTATACCCGAAGACCAGCAGTGATGACGTCGGGTGAAGTGCGACACCAGCCGAGGCCAGACCCAGACTTTGGAATCCGGCCGACCGAAGGGCTGCCTGACGACAGGACAACCCATTTGTTAGGACTGCAGATGCATCCTTGAAGGACATCATCAGATAAACAGTTATACATAACAGGTGAGGAAAAATAACTTCTTATAATGGCAACACTTTCCAAATTATCTTTGAACTTGAATGGCATTCACAGGTATATACAAAAAAGAAATAGTAGTGAAATATGTTAAGAAATGCATACTGGAACTAGCACAAATGCTACAGGAGACACATTTTGGAAAGAACTGAGCATGTGAATTTGATAAAAAGGATTTCAGGATGGCTATTCAGTGGAATATCTGGGATAAAGGAAAAGGAGAGAACTTATATTCTTTGCTAAAGGAGGTCCAATAATGATAGAAGAGGAAAGTAGAGTTGTGTACACTTACCATAAATGTAGATGTTTGAGTGTATTTACTGTTGCAGTCACTACATTTGGGTAATCTGCTGGCAGGTTGCCCTCAGTCGGCCTGATTAACAAAGTCTTGGGTCCTGCGTCGGTTGCTGTCCCTTCTTTCTTGACATCAGGTCGTCAGGGGTATAAAACATGCAGCAAACGCCATTGCATCAGTTTTTCTTGCCCCAGATGTCAGGTGCCCCCCAAATAGGGAGCAAAATATATATATATATATAATTTAAAATACAAAACATACACCTCCAAACAAAAGCAAATACACCAAAAAGGCTTTTAATCATAGTAAAAGAAAGGAGAGGTATAGTTAGAGAAAAAGAGGGGGCTGGAGGGAGGGTAACCAGGACTGCAACAGTGAATACACTCGAACATCTACATTTATGGTAAGTGTACACAACTGTACTATGTTCTTCGTGTTTCATTGTTGCAGTCATTACATTTTGGTAGAATCTCAAAGCTATGGTTGGGAGGATGGGTTTATACAGCATTAGGAGCAGCTATAAGGCCCTGCAGGACAGCAGTGGCAAAGCCAGCTCTGGATTTGGAGAAGAGAGGTAAATGGTAATGTTTGGTGAACGTATGAACTGAGCTCCAGGTAGCGGCTTCTAGAACGTCTCTGGTAGAAACCCCTCTGAGAAAGGCTGCAGAAGTAGATGCAGCCCTGGTGGAATGAGATCTGATCCCCTTGGGGATAGGTTTACCATGGTGCATATAGCAGAAATGAATACAATGGCTTATCCATTTGGAAACCGTCTGCTTTGAAATAGCCTTTCCCTCTGCCCCTGCAGCAAATGCCACCAATAGTTCAGATTTTCTTAGAGATTTTGTCCTGTAAGTAGAATCTAAGTTGTCTGTGTATATCCAATGAATGCAGAATCCACTCGCCCTTGTTCTGTAGATTGGGGAAGAAAGTTGGCAGATGAATGGTCTGATTAAGAGCCACACTGGATACCACCTTAGGCATAAAGGATGGATTGGTCCTGACAGCCACCCTGTTCGGATAAAAAATAATGAAAGGCTCCACTGCCATAAGAGCCTGTAATTCTGAAATCCTTCTAGCTGAAGTGACTGCTAAAAGGAAAGCTGTTTTCCAAGAGATAAATTTTAGGTCCACAGTAGCAGCTGGCTCAATAGGAGGTAGAGTGAGTTTTTCCAAAACAAAATTGAGGTCTCATTGCAGGAGTTGGTGCTCTCCTGGGAGGTCTTAAAGTTTTGGCTCCTCTGAGATACTGCTTTAGCAGAGGATGTGAGAAGAGGGGAGGTTCTGTGTTGTTAATGAGCTGAAATGGCAGAGGCATGGATTTTTATGGAAGAAAAAGACAGGCCCTTGTGAAGCATCTCAGTTAAGTATTGCAGAATCTGAGGAATATTGGGCATTGCTGTGCTTATTCCTTGTGACTGGTTCCAGGCACAGAGTCTTTTCCATTTGTCAGCATAAGATTTTCTAGTACTAGGCCTTCTAGCCTCCAAAATGACATCCATCACAGGTTTTCTGAGAGATGCCAAAGGTGAAATTAGTTGATTAGCCACTCTGCAAGATTCAAAGTTTGGAGCGGAGTGTGCAGAATTTGGTAGTTCTGCTGAGACAGTAGGTAAGGTGTCAGAGGCAGGTGCCAAGGAGGAAGGTGTGACACATTGTGCAGGAGTGGGTACCAGTGTTGGCGAGGCCAGTCTGGAGCAATCAGAATAATTTTTGGTTTGTCCTGTCTGACTTTTAGTAAGACTTTGGGGAGCAGAGGCAGAGGGGGAAAAGCATAGACTGATAGAGCCTTTCCAAGCTTTTTTGTGATGAATTCTTGTACAGAATTTGTCCAACTGACAGTTTTGGGGTGAGGCAAAAAGATCTATGTCTGGTCTCCCCCATTTGCATGTCAACATGTTGAAAACTTGTGGTTCCAGTTTCATTTCATGTGGGTCCATAAGATTTCTGATTAGTTCGTCTGACAGATAATTTAGCTTTCCTGGCAGGAATTGAGCTTGTAGATGTATTTGATAAGTCAAGGCCGTGTTCCACAATGCCATGGCTAGTCTGCAAAGGGGGTAGGAATGTGTACCCCCCCCAAGCTTGTTTATGTACCACATGACTGTGGTGTTGTCTGTCGTTATCAGTAGTTGTCCTGGATGAAGGTAGTCCTTGAAGGCTGTCAGAGCATTCTGTACAGCTAGCATCTCTTTCTGACTGATATGTAGGTGCATTTGATTTGGGCTCCATTTGTCCTGAATGCATTTCCCTGCCAGATGCGCCCCCCCCCCCCTCAAGCATAGTCTGATGCGTCTGTAGTTAGGGTTTGGGCAGCAGGAGCTGGAGTAAATGGCAGTCCCTTGTTTTGGTGGCAGGCCTCTGCCCACCATAGGTATAATAGGAATCATTGTTTCCAGGCTGTGACAATGTTGACTCCATAAACGTTTTAGGTACCACTGAAGTTTCCTCTTATGCAGTCTTGCATATGGAATTAGAAGAATGCATGAGGCCATGAACCCTAAGGCCTGCAGAAATTGTCATGCAGATAGCTGGGTTTTTGTCGCCACCTGTTTGAAGTAAGTCATCAATTGAATTTGCTTTTCTGGCGTAAGGTTAAGTCATCTGGGCAGTTGTATTCAAGCCTGCACCCAGGAATGTAATTTTTTGAGAGGGTATCAGTTGTGATTTCTTTTCGTTTACGGTGTACCCTAGACAAGTTAGAACCCTCTTTACAAACGCCAGATGCTTTAGAAGAGTGTCCTTGTTTTCTGCTTGAATTAGACAATCGTCCAGGTATGGATAAATCTGAATATTTCTTTGCCTGCAAAATGCAATTACTGGTGCCAGGCACTTTGTGAAGACCCTGGGTGCAGTAGATAAGCTAAAGGGCAGTGCAGAGAACTGATAATGCAAATAGCCTGCTTTGAAGTGGAGGTATCTTCTGCAAGATTCCCTGATTGGGATATGCAGGTAAGCCTCTTTTAAGTCTAGAGTTACCAACCAGGCATCTTTGCCTAGTATAGGTAGTAACTGTTGAGTCAGCATCTTGAATTTTGGAATGTCCAGAAATGTATTTAGAATGGTTAAGTCCAGAATTGGACGCCATGATTTGTCTTTTCTGGGTACCAGGAAAAGTCTTGAATAGAAGCCTTGTCCCTTTTCCTCTTATGGTACTGGTTGAATAGCCCCCATATTCATGAGGGACAGAACTTGTTTCTGGGCCTCTGCCCACTGATTTGGAGGCACATCTGGCCATCCGTTTGGGATTGGCAATGTGTGGAAATGAAACCTGTATCCCTGGGATACTATATTTAAAACCCATTTGTCCTGGGTAATCAGTTGCCAGTTTCGTGCATGAAGTGCCAGCTTTCCCCCCAAAGGGGTGGCCAAAAGGTAAGTGCTTGGTGATTGTACAGGAAAGTCATTGAGACTGTTTACCATAGGGAGGTGCCTTGTTGCTTCCAGGTTTGGAGGTGGAGGCACCCCATTGTTTTGTTCTAAAAGTTCCTTGTGACTGAAACCTGGAGCCTTTGGAATGTCTGGATTTGACTTGAGTGGCTCTCGAGGGAAATGGAAAGGGCCAGTTCTTAGTAGGCCAGTGCCTACTAAATCTGGGTGGCTGCACTTGTAAGAAATCTTTCACAGCTGCATATATTTAGTTTTATCTTCCATCTTTTTTAAAACTTCTTCAGCCTTATTACCAAAGAGACTGTCCTGTTGTAAAGGAGCATCCAACAATTTTGTTTTAACATGGTCAGGCAGATTTTGCTCTTTGAACCAAGCATGCCTTCTTATCACAGATCCAGTTACAGCAACCCTGCAAGAGGCCTCCAAAGAATCAAAACCACATTGCAAAGTAGGTTTTCCAACTTGTTCAGCTGAATGTAATAAATCCTGCAACTCTATTTTGTACACAGTCAGAGATCAACATCATTTTCTGTTTAAGTAGACCCATAACATGCTGTTGATATTTAAGCATATGAAATTGACAGTTTAAAGCCCTGATTACCAAGGTTGCAGACGTGTAAACCTTCTTACCCCATCTATCCAGCGCCCTGGAATCTCTGTACAAGGGGGTAGGATTTTTAGCAGTAGAGGCCTTAACGCCCTTGGAACCCTGAGAATGGTTTCAGGATCAGCAGTAGGGTTCTTAAAAAGGAATTTGTGGGACTCTGGAACCCTGTAGTATCTGTCTGGCTTACTAGGAGCCGGAGGCAGAGAATCAGGGGTCATACTGAATTCTGAAAAAACATCATCAACAATGTCTAGAGCAGGAGGCATAGCCAAAGGCCTATGCTGAGGAGGAAGAAGAAAATCCCTAAGTCTCTTTTTAGATTCAGAGAAATCCTACTCTTTCCCAGTGGAAGTGTTCCCTTAAGGTATATAAAGTTTCTCCAAAAGAGAAATCCTCGGCGGGAGAAGCAGAAGGGATGGAATCTTCTGCATCAGAGTCCTCATAAGTAGGTATAGATAAATCCTGTTCAGAAGAAGAATCAGAAGAAATAAAAACCTGATCTGAAGATTCATGGTCAGTTCCATGCCTAGGCCTCTCAGCAGGAGGGGGACGGCTACCCCTGATCAAGGTAATTAAATCTTCAGCCATTTTGATAATTTGTTTTTTTAGGCATTGGGGCCTGTACACGTGGCCCAAGCGTCAGTTTTTTTAGACATAGAAGTAGATTTTGGCCTTAGTTTTGAAGATAGCGTTGGTTTAATATACAAATCTTTAGGCCTGAAAACACCCTCAGAAGCCGGTGCCTGCACAGCGGCTCCGGACCCATCTAAGGTAGAGACATCCGCGGGTTCAATACTTAAAGCATCTCGCGACATACCGGACTCCGAATGAGTCTCAGTAGAGGCCTGCGAATCAAATGAAAATCCTTATGAGGTATTTAAGTAATGTAACTATTAACTTTTACTGACATCGGTAAGGAGCAAGAAAAAGTTTCCCCAATGGGGTACTTAGTTTTTAGTTGAAGACTTCAGTTCTGAAACTCGAAAACGAAAATTTCAGGAGTTGGCCGACTGGCACTTGCGAACTGCTTCTGGCACCATGCAGCAAGAAAGACTGATGTAATGGTGTCGGCTGCATGTTTTATACCCCTGATGACCTGACGTCATGGAAGAAGGGACAGCAACCGACGCGAGACCCAAGACTTTGTTAATCAGGCCGACTGAGGGCAACCTGCCAGCAGAGTACCCAAATGTAATGACTGCAACAGTGAAACACGAAGAACATCAAAAAGATAATAATGGTATATTTGTAGCAGTAAGGGGCTACTGGCAAGAGAGGAGGATTATGCTGGCATGTATTTTTATTCCACCCAAAACTGCTAGAATAGAGCTTAAGAAAATTCTGGGGGAACTAATTAGCTTTCAGCAGGGAATATTACTTGTACATGGAGAGTGGAATTATAATTGCAGTAATGAGGATGTATCTGGGGGGGGTCTAGAAATAACAAGAGAGAGCAGAGTTTTGAAGAAAGTTATGAGAATATTTGGTATAGAAGATGTGGATTCAGTAGTAAGAGCTCTGAGACAATTTACATATTATTCCCCAAGGTACAAAAACCTCTCTAGGCTAGACAGAAAATATATTTCACAAGAACGTTTGCACGTAAGTGAAAGTTTTCATATGCATCCAATAACTATTTCAGATCACATGCCAATAACTAAAAAAAAAAAAAAAAAAAAAAGAGGCGTAATGAAATAAAAATGACACTGCTGCTTTTCCACTTGTTAAACAGAGAGGAATTTAAGGAATGTGTAGTGGATTTGGGAGTTGTTAGGGAAGACAGAATTTTTTTCCAAAAATGCAGCTTGTGCGCAAGATAAAATAAAAGTAGAGTTTAAAAATGGGGAAGAAATAAAAGAAAAAGAGATGTGGTTTAGAAGTAACAAGAATAATTTATGAGGACTGACAAAGATTAAAGCACTGCAGAATAAGGGGAATCTCAAAGACAAGACGAGGTGGAACTGCAGAGTGCTAAAGAGAACGTAAGGGACTACCTGGATAATATGCATGATTTAGATGTACTTACTGTTAAGCAACTATATACTGATAATAACTCCAGAGCACTAAAGCTTTTAGCACAACGGCTCAGGCAATAGAATGTGGAAAGGGTTGTTGCCAAGCTTAGAGAGCCTATAACAAGGAAAATAACTAAAGATCCTGTAGAGTTATTAGAAATACTTAAGTAATTTTATGAAAATTTGTACAAAGCAGAGAAATGTGAAAATCAAGAAAAAGCATGAATAGAGCAAAAATAGAAATATTTATGGAAGAATTAAATAAACCAAGGTTAGAGGTAGAGGAGGCTCAATTAACAGGACAGAATGGGATGAGATAGAAATGGTGATATACAACCAATCTACAGAAAAGTCTCCAGGAACAGATTTTATTTCTGTGGAACTTTGGAAACCAAGGGGAAACAAAGTGGTAAAGACCTGGGAAGTTTTAACAGTATTTTAAAAGGAGGAGAAGTATCAACAATCCTGGGAGAAAGCTGTGGAGGTTGTAATACCTAAAGATGATAAAGACCTATCAGATCCAGCTTCATATAGGCCCCATTTCAATTCTAAATCATGATAAAGTTATGTCTATAATGGCTAAAAAAATGGCAAATGTGATGCCAAAACTGATATGTAGTTTTGTGGAGGGGAGGCAAACATTTGGCAACATTAACAGAACAATGATGATCCAGAGAGAAGCCGAATGTAAGAAATACTACTGTTGTTGGTGGGTCTTAATGCAGAAAAAGCATCTGACAGAGTAAGCTGGGAGTTTATGAGGAGGCCAATAGAAGCATTTGCATTCACTGATAAAATTACAAGCTTGATTAGGAAGATATGTAGAGATTGGAGGCAAAAAATAAAGTGTGGGAGGGTCCTATCTAAAAAAAATTCTGTTTGAACAGAGAAATAAGGCAGGGGTGTCCACTTTTCTCTTTGTTATTTGCATTATATTTAGAACCACTGGCAAAGAAAATATGCGGCTCAGAAATTTAAGGATATAATTTATTTATTTTATTTATTTCCAGTTTGATAACCGGGGAGGTCCACTGGGCACAGAGGGCCTGTTTTCAGTGGAGGCCCGGGGAGAAAAGCTCCGTATTACATACAATTAAAACAAGCATAGAGTTTTACATTTAGGCCTGGAGAGAAAAGCTCCTTATTATATACAATTAAAACAAACATACATTTATGCAATTATACATACAATTATAAAATGTTTTAGAAAACAAATGTAAAATTATATATGGAGTTGTATCAAATTGAATTGAACTGGATGGTAATCAAGAAAAGTTAATTTTATTTGCAGATAAGGACATTTCAGTGTTCTGGAACATTCTGAGACAGTTTCAAGTCTTTTTGAGATACAAAACTAATGAAGACAAAACAAAGGTAATGGCTGTAAACTATGTAGCCACACATGAATTGGTTCAACAATCCCCATATTTATGGGGACATGATAAAATGAAGTACTTATGAGTATGGGTTTAAAGGGATTATATTATGGCAGCTAAGGATATGTGGGAAGAGACTAAACAAAAGATAATACAAAAACTGAAATTTCTGTTTTACGGCTATGGATAGCAAGATACAAGCAGTGACAATGTTTTTAATTCCTTTAGTTTTATACACAGATCAGGAATATTTTATCAACCTTTGCAGAAGTTGTGGATAGCAATAAAGAATTGAAGGATTTTATCTGGGAGGGGAACAGGGCAGGAGTCAAGTGGGATACATTAATCCTAATAGAACAGGGTAGTTTGGGATTAACTGATTTGAAGGGATATTCCAGAGCTACACAGTTAAGGTTCCTATGCACAGCACAAGCATAAAGCTATAATTCAAAGTAGAAAGAGATGATAAAACAGGGAAGCTCAAGAAATAAGAGACTGGGATTTTGGATGCAAATCCTTAAGGAAAATAACAAAAGCCATACATAATGTATTTATTGGATAATATGCAAGAGTTTAGAAAGACTGCTATTAAGCAACTGTATTTTGATAATACACCAACTCACTATACCAGCATGTAAACTTGTGTGAACAGGTGTCGGGCAAACCCCAGAAACAAACCCACACGATGGAACCATAATAATCAACAAACTTTATAATAAAAGGAAAATAATTTTGACCAAAGTTAAGAAGAATAATTCCTAGAATGTTAGAGGACTTATCAGTGAAATAAACAAATCAGGAGGTTAATAAAATCCACCAAAGCCACGTTTGAGGTTAAAACAGCTACCTATGCCAAAGACAATCACAAGGCATTTTTTAGTTATGTTCATAATCTCAAAAGTACAATTCAGCAATGTGCTGTGGTGATTGTGAACAATGTTACCTACACAGAGGCTGAAGATATAGCCAACATACTGGCCTGTAACTGTAGACAAACTGTTTCCAACTACAGGCTTTTGCTGGTGGAAAAAAAAAACCAGCCAATAACTTCGAAAAGAGCTTTTTCATGCATTTGTAAAAACAAAAACATTTTTCATGCTTTCCATTTTCTAGCCTGTTTGCTTAAAACATTTTTTAGCTTATCTGAGGTGTAAACTAAGAACATTAGTCTACTGTTCCACTGGTATAATATCAGAGGAAATTATTATCACAGCATTATAATGCCATTATAATGCTTCCATCCATCCTATCTTGTTACTGTATTAAGCTCAGATACATTAGTCAAGAAAATATTTGTTTACTTTAGCAACACTAGCATAAACAGCAAACACTGATAAAACACTCACACCCAACTCACATTTACAGTACAGAACTACTTTGCAATATAACATGCAATTTAGTTCAAGAAAATTTATTCTATATCTTACTAAGAACAAAAACTTTTTTTTTAATTACGCCCTCTGTCCCTTCATTATTATTCTTAATATTAATGACAAAGTGGGAATTTTGCTTTAAAATCCTCACAGTTTAACACAGTCAAACTTCCAGTCTTTTTTTTAGCTACTTAATCTTGAAAAAGCACAGTTCTCATGGCTGAACTGCACTTTATGATAACACTTTATAATTCTTCCATTTATTCATTTTACATTATTGCTGATTATCTTCCTCATCATGATCCCTCAATGTGTGTCTTTGGTTTAAGTCCAAAGTACTCAAGATTTTTCTAGTTTGCTCCTGTGCTTTCTTCTGTCACTCCGTCATTTTCCTTAAGAACAATGGAAAAAGTTTCACTGATAATTTCTCTCTACTGGTTTTATTACTGTCAGAAGAATGAAAAGTAATGTCCTCTTAAGCTTGCTAGCTCACTCTTTGCTGGGTAAGCATTTTTTACTTCCAAAAATGTCTCTGATATTCTGGGGAAAAATATATTAAAAGACAGGAGGATATAGAAACTTAAATCACACACCTTCCTTTCAACATCCTCTGATTGCAGTAATAAACTTGCTTCTCTTCTGCCTGGTGTACAGTGAACCATTTTCCATAAACACTCGGGGGTCCCCAATTTTCAGTACTGTTCCCTTCTGCCACAACTTTGTCAGTAGTAGCTTCTTTCTGCTGGAATGACTGCACTGTTACTAATATAGATTTTGGCTTCTCTCTCATTGCCAAATTTGGAGCATTTGTGGTGTGCCCCCCTTCAATTACAAATCATTCTGGGGAATATCAGTCTAGTTGTTTATTTAGCTTATTTGCACTTTCATAAAATTAATGTAGTCTACTCCTTGTAGTTTCTCTGGTACAGCTGAAAATTTAAGGTTTACTTTGCATGTTGTCTTCTAACTCTATTATCTTTTGAAACAATTCTTCTTAAGAAGCCTCAAATTCAGGCAATCTCATTCATTTCAACCTCTGACTTCTGCAGCATTATCAGCTAACCTGAACAGCTTCTTAAAGCTTCTTCTACTGTTTCAAGCATTTTGTCATTTCACTTTATACATTCTTCCAGTGTCTTCATAATTTTACACACATTTTAATGCATTTGATTTATTTTTTGTCTGAATTACTGGAAGCCATCTCCTGTACCACAGCTGGAACCTGCAATGTTTTTTGATGAGCAGCTGCAAGGTCCTTCCCCACCAGAGTTTTTCTTCTCCCCTTTTTTCAGTTGATTTTCTCTTATTTTCTACATATTTATTCTTGCTGACATCCAGGCAGTGTACTGACTCATGCTAACTAAAATTTACTCCAACTGTTAGCTTTTACTGATATTTTTATGCCCATTTTCTTTTTCATATTGGAAGAACTCTAATCAACCTGGTTTTCAGAGTGCAGCCATCTTGAAATTCTCCAAACTGCTGCTCTACACTGTCCACATATATGGCTATCACACTTTGGAAAGTGGTCCTAAAATGCCTGCAATATTAGGAGGACCATCTACATTCTCCACTACACTGATGTGTAAATTGCCTTCCTGATGAGGCTGCATTCCTTGGACTTTTTCCCTAAACAATGTCCTCTCACCCCCAGGGAATGTGTCCATGGGGACTGCAGGGAAGGGAAAGACACCCCTTGGTCAAAGTAGGGGCTGTCAGATACCACTTTAGATCAGTACAGCACACTTTCAACAATGTGACTCTCTGACTCACTGACCCCCTCCAGCTAGGACAACTGAGCTCAAGAGTTGAAAGCAGCAATCAAGGAAAATGTTATAAGTGAAATGAAGTAGACTATAGTTGTCATGAGGCCCAGCACCTGTACAACAAAAATGTTGGTGGTGCAGGATGAAACAAATACACACCTACTTATATGGGAGAAAAATGCACATAAACTTACATGTAGAATGTAGAGCACTGTGCAAGTGCACTAACATTTATTGAAGAATGAGGAATTGTGGAAAAACAGGAATATTTTAAGAACAAAAACAAATTCAAATATAGTAACAGAGTTGGAAAACTAATCTAGAATTATATTTAAGATAACCAGACACTACACATTAAACAACATACTTAGCAATTATAGAACAGTAACTGTAGAAAGATGCACTAAATCCATTAATGTTAAAGAACCTGTCCTATGGAAGAGTAACAATTTGACTAATGGCGTCTAGGTAAAAGCCAATGAAAATTAAGTTCAGTAATAGCTCCAACTATGACTTTGCAGTGTTCAATGATAACCCCATTTTCAGTCACAGATGGACCCATGTAAACCTCTCATCCCCCTTTGTTTCTAGGGCAGATACAGAAGGACCAGTTCCATGAACCCCACATGCTGCTTCCCTGGGTCCACCTTTGACTTTAGGAGTTTTGGGGTAAAGCAATATCCCAGTATCATCTATTCTGGCACCACAAGAACTCTAATCATCAGCAGAGACTTTATTGAATCCTCTAAATACTCCCATTCCTTTTGTACTGAGAACTGCTAGGCATCATTAGCTCAGTGTTGAGGCTGTGATGACAGGGTCAGCCTTGCTTCATCATCATCCCTTTCCAATTTGAATTATAGTTTTCTGCTTTAGTTATGTATATGAGCATTAACTGCTTGGCTCTGAAGTAACCCTCCCTTTAAATTAAGTTAACCTAAACTACCTTGTTCTACTGGTAGAATCAATTTATCACACTTTACCTTGACCCTCTTCCCCTTGTAGATAAATTCCTTCAACTTTGTCTGCAACTTCTCCTCTCATTGATAAAAACATGTCTGACCTGCATATGAAATTAGAGACAAACATTTTCACTGCTTGCATCTCATCCATAAACAAGAGGTTCTGGCTTCTCAGATTTTGTATGATTCATTTTATTTAGTCTATTTCCACATATATTTATCATAACAGAAGCCTTTTGAATCCATTACTCCTAAACACATCTTATTGTCTTCTCATAAATATGGATATTGCTGAACCAATTCATGTGTGGGTACATAATTTACAGCTACAGCATTTTATCTTACAGGGTCATAGGTAGGTACTAGGCTATTGGCCCTGGGGGCTATATAAGTATAGCCAAACATACCCTGGCCTTTGCCACCCAAGAAATCATCAATTTTACATCCCGAAAAGACTTGAAAAGTATCTCAAAAATGTTTGCCGACACTAAAATGTCCTTTTCTGGACTTATCAGGTATAAAATATAGTCTGTAAATCAATCCAACTTTTCTTGACTACAATATCAATTATACCCTTGAATTTCAGAGTCCTTTATTTTTTGGCAATGGTTTTAAATACAAACAAATAGAGAGGAAAAAAGACACCCATGCCCGTTTTCTCTGTTCAGACACAACTTATCAGAGAGGAATTCTTCCACTTTAATTCTTGCCTCTAATCCTTTACAGATGCTCAGAATTGACCTTATTATTGTATCAGGGAAGGCAAATACTCCCATTGCTCTATTCATAAAATCACAGCTTACTCTGTCGAATGTTTTGTCTGCATCAAGACTCGCCAACAACAGTAGTATTTTCTTACATTCTATTTATCACTGGATCACCACTCTTCTATTAATGTTGTCATAAGTTTGCCTCCCCTTTACAAAACCACAGTGATCCATACCTATCAATTCTGGCAATTCCTTTTCCATTCTTTTAGCTAGTATAGATATAAATACTTTGGAATCATAGTTTAAAATTGAAATGGGTCTACACAAAGCTGAGTGCGAGACCTTCATTGTTTCTTCCAAGATGTTAGTGGTTCCCCCCTCCTTTTAAAACACTGTTAAACCAAACTTTCCACATCTTTATCACTTTCTTCCCTCTTAACTTCCAAACTTCCACAGGAGTGCCATCAGTTCCTAGGGACATTCCTGCAGATAAATTACACATTATCATTTTTATTTCATCTCCTCCTATCTCAACTGTTAACTGTTAATTTATCTAATCTCCTGTTATCTTAACTTGTTGAGCCTCATCTACCTCTTACCGTGGCATACTTAAGTCTTCCACAAATATTTTCATTTGCGATATTTCCCCAATTTCCATATTTCTCTGCTTAACATAAATTTTCATAAAATTTCTGAAATACCTCCAATACGTCTGTAGGATCTCTGCTTATTTTTCTTGTTATAGTCTCCCTAAGTTTCGGGACAATTCTTTCTACTTTCTGTTACTCAAGTTGCTATGTTGAATGTTTTTGATAACTCCAAAGCACAAAAAAAAGTTAACAGCAGTCTTTCTAGGATCTTGCATATTATTCAGATACCCTCTTATTTTATCTTTAGCACTCTCCAATTGTGTCTCTTCTTGTTCTGTACGTTTCCCCTCTAAATAATTACTATTACTTCTTGACCACACCTCTTTTTCTTTTATTTCTACCCCATTTTAAAATCCAGTTTCATTTAACCCACTCAATATATGCAACTTCTGAAGAAATTTTTAATCTTCCCTAATAACTCGAAGAATTTCCACTACACATTCCTTAAATTCTTATCATTTTAACTGGTAGGAAGGAAAAAGTCTGTGTCTCATTTTTACTTAATTATTTTTACTTAAGTTTTTATTGGTGTATGTTCTGAAACAGTTATTGGATGGGCTTCAAAACTTTAATTTACATGTACATGTTCTGGTGAAATATAATTTATATCTAGTCAACCCCCAGTTACTGTACCTTGGGAAAAAATGTGTAAATTCTCTCAGTTCCTATTCTCTCAGCTCCTACTACTGACTTCACTTCTATATTAAGAATTTTCATAACATTTCTGCAGAAAACTATCCTTTTTGTTTGATTTTCCCTTGTATGTTCCCCAGATACATCCTCACTGTTGCAAATTAAGTTCCAGTCACCATCTATAATTTATATTCCCTGCTGATAATTTCTCCCAAAAAATTCTTAAGCTCCATAATAGCAGTTTTTGAGAATATAAACACACACCAGCAAAATCATCTTTTCTTGCCAGTAGCCCTTTACTACCACAAAACTATCATCTTTTTTCCCTCTTCTCTCACTATTGGAGCTCCTCTACCAATTAGTACAACTACTCCCCTTTTTTTCCTGACACTCTACTGAATATCCATTCTGAAATCCTTTCTGAAATCTTTATCAAATTCACATGTTCATTTATTTCCAAATATATCTACTGCAGCATTGCCACTTGCGCTGGGCATTTCTTAATATAATTCAGTACACTCATCTGTTTGTCTATACCTCTAAGATCATTTACATTCCAAAATAATATGGACAGAGTAGCCATTACTGTTCCCACCCATTATACGACAGGTTTTCTGAATGCTTATTTCAACTTTTGTGTTATATGCACACACTGCTTGGCAGGTTGATCCTTTTATACAGTTGCTTCTTGCCATCTCCATTTAAACCTATGTCACATTTTTCAAGACTGTTTTAATGAAAACCTTCAAATGAAAAATTAAATACATTTGTAGAACATCCCCATAACCTATTAATTCAGAACACACACAAAACTATATACTTCTTCAATAAATCAAGTTTCACCCTCCTGATAGGAACAATTGCCCCAAAACAGCAGCCGCACCCACAGGCATTACCTAATCTAAAATTAAGGTTACTCATGCTAAAGCACGTTACAGCCTGTGTTTCCGATTACAATGACTGCGGTTTGCTCTTTTCTTATCTCTAGTCTCCTCCTGGATGTGAAAAACAGCTTCCATGCTTTCAGAAAACTAACTTTTGGCCTTGAGAAAAAGTGCACTGGATATCTTTAAACTAACCTATACCATATTCTCTTAAATGCATTAATGTATTCAGGCTGCTAGGGGAGGTATCTCTTATTTGCCTCCAATAATTTCAAGCTTAGCTTTTACTGAAATGTTCATAGGTGTATACTAGGCTAATGGCCCTGGGGCCTTTACAAGCCTAGCCCATAGGATTAACCTGGCATCGTGCCACCTGACATTAGTTCCCAGTGCCTCTGTCGAGTAAAGACACTAGAGTGATCCCGGGGTGAATTTTCTATTTCCCATCCACTCATCAAGATTCCTCCTGAAGAGGGCCAGTAAGGTGCTCTGCTTGACATGTATGGAAAGTCTACTCCATAGCATGGACACTCTCTGGGTTATGAACTTGTCCTTCTAGGATGTTCTGTTGATTGTGGTAATGAGGTTGAGGTCTCTGAAGCGTGTGGTGTGGAGGGATCGGGATTTCTTTAGATGTAGCATTTCTAACAGAGCTGGGTCAGACATAGTCTTGGTAAATCAAGCAGAGATAGCCTCTAAGTAGGTGATATGAGACAGAGAATAGTTGGAGATCTTTTGGTTTGTCCATATAGGTCAAATGCAAGTGTTAAGTGAGGTACATGCCAAATGGGGCATTGTACTCAATGGGACGAGTAGAGGGAGACAATGACCTCTTTCTTCCTGGATGCAAAACCCTTAGTAATGAGATGTGCCACATACATGGACTTTCTGACCACAGTGGCAATGTGGTGGTCGAAAGACAGGTTTGCTATCAACCTGTGTTTCCAGATTTCTTATAACGCCTTCTGTGTTCAGTGGACTACCATCGATGTGATAATTCATGGGAACTGGGTTTTTCCCCAAAGAGGATGACGACATTTTTTGGCAATGAGCTTAAGGCCAAGGTTCTGACACTAGTCGTTGGTCTCAGTGAGGCCTTTCTGTAGGATGTGAACATCACTCTTGGAGTTAATAATAGCTCCCAACTTGCAATCATCTGCAAACTTTGTCAGCCAGAGTCCCTTCATGTTGGCCTGGACTTCAGAGACGTAGATACCAAGCAGGAGAGGATCCAGGACCGAACCCTGTGGGACTCCACTCATAACTGGTTGGCAGCATGACTTCGAGTCAGCTACTTTCACACTGTGGGTTCTACCTGTGACCCAGTTTGCAACCCATCTAGTGATATAGAGGTTGATGCCTAGCTTAGTGAGTTTTTCTATGATTACTGAGTGAGGAATGTTATCAAAGGCCTTGGCCAAATCAAGGTAGGCTGTATGAGCCACCTTGCCTTCATCCACAGCTTTGGTGACTGACTCAAAGAAGCAGACCAAGTTGAACAGGCATAATCTACCCTTCACAAAACCAAACTGTGTGGGATCCAGAGTTTGGAGATTACCTATATCCTTGTTTATTAGTTCCACAATGATGTGTTCCATAGCTTTGCATATCAGACTAGTCAGGCTGATGGGGCAATAGTTTCCAGGGTCTGTAGTCGCTCCTCCTTTGTGGAGAGAGAGGACTGTAGCAGTGGACCACTTGGTAGGGACAAAGTCTGAGGTGAGGTTGTGATTGAACAGGCCACACAAGTGAGGTGCCTGTTCATTCTGTAGTGTATGTAAAACTACAGACAGGGATATTGTCAGGTCCCACAGAAGCTGTATTCTTGGCCTTGGACAGTGTTGTTTTAACCTGTGCACCAGTAATACTGGGTGCCTGGCAATCTACTGGTATTGTGACTGGTCCCTTGGGGGGGGGGGGGTAAAGTTGGCACTGAACCTGCCAGCCAGTATATTGGCAATATCTGTTGGCTCAGTATAGGAGGTCCCATTGTGCAATAGCAAGAGCAAATCTGGGTATTGCCATGGAGATTCTTTACATAACTATAGAAGGCCTTGCAGTTTTCTTTACTATCTGCTGCAATTCTGTTTTCATAGCTAGCTTCACAGGATTTGATGAGGGATCTCAACTTTTTGTTGAGGCTGATAAGGGAGTTTTTCCAGTCTTGGGACTTCACCTTATTCCGCATCAGTTTCCTCCCCCTATTGGAGTGTTTGTTTATGGCAGGGGACCACCAGATTGGCTTCCTTTTTTTGTAGGAGAGCCTCTTGGTTCTGTTGGATATGGTGAGATCCATGCATTTGTGTACGTGTTTGTACAGTGCACTGGTGTATGATTTGGCTGTCATGCAACTGATCTCCATTTGTATGGGTTCCGTGAAGTTAGCCACCTCTGTTTTTTAGGAGCCCAAAGTTAGCTTTGGAGAATTTTTTTCATGGTAGTTACCTTTGCGGGTTGCGGTGGGGGGGGGGTGTGGATTTCCAAGGTGACTAGTTTGTGGTCAGATCTAACTAGGGAGAAGTTTACTACTGGTGTAGAGCAATGGTCGCCCATGTTGGTAATGACCAAGTCAAGGATGCTGCTACCTCTAGTGGGGATAAGAATGAGCTGGTCCAGGGGACTGGAATTAATGAATTCCAGGAAATGTTGGGCAAGTGTACTGGTACATGAGTAGTTTTCCCAGGTAATGGAGGGGTAGTTGAAGTCGTCCAGTATGAGAGTGTTAGGCTGGACCATAATATTCTCCAGGGTGCTTAAGAATGTGAAGTGTGAGTCTTGGGACATGGATGGGGTCCTATAGCAGGCTATGACCTGAACTGCTGTCTTACCCAATGTTAGCTACACCTGAAGTATCTCAGATGAATTATGTTGGGCTACTAGTCTGGAGGTTTGCACATCCTTTATGAATATGGAAATACCACCACCTTTGGAGCTTCGGTCCAAGTTCTGGGGCAGAAAGGTGTGAAATGAGTTATAGCCTGGTAGTGCAGGGGTGCTTTCTGCTGCCTTGAACCAGGTCTCTGTTACGGCACAAATGTCGATGTTCTCCATTTTAAGGAGTGCTTCGAGCGAGTGCATTTTGAGATTTAGACTTCTAGCGTTGAGCAGCATGACCCTCAGATTGCATTTGTTTGTAGCTGTTATGGTGGTAATTTGGTCTTTGGAACACCACCTAAAAAAGGCACTACAGGGGTGGCAAGAGCCTTGGCCAGTATCCAGAAGCCCAGGGGTGACAGATGCAGGCCATCTCTGGCAAAGTATTGAGGTCTGTCAATCAGGTCACCCCAGGCAGATACTGGACACCCTTAGAATTTCACCAGAAACTTAGCCAGTTGTTGAAATCAATCATTTTCTGCTTGTACTGTGGTATCTTTCTGGGTGATGGTAGGATGCTGCTCAAGGCAAGGGTCATACTTGCCTGGGCTACATAATCCCAGAGCTCCTCCATGTCTCTTTTCATTAAGTCCAGGAGGTATGTCTCAGGTCATTCACACCCACATGTACAATGACAGAGTCATATTTGTACCTGTTGTTGAGGGTCCTGAATGCTTGCGTTATGTGGTGGATCCTGGCGCCTGACAGGCAGCTGACAGTTACTTTCTCCTTATTCAACTTAGTGAAGGGGACATCAGTGTACCTCACTATCGAGTCACCTATGACTAGTGTGTTGGGCATGCTGTTTTGCCTTGGGGGCTTTGGTTGAGTGGCACGCTGTTTAGGAGAGTTATGTGTCTTGTGATTAGTGTTGTGTTGCAGTGGCTAAGTGAGTTTCTGCCTTGGAGATCTCTGCTGCTCGGGTAGAGTTTTATTGACAGCCTCCGCGAAGGTGGGTGTGTGGTTTGTGTTTGTCCTTGTACCTTTAAAACATGCATTTTCCTAAGCAAAAGATGGTCAGAAATCTCAAGATTAACTGTTTGCACCTGCAGACAGCTTGTTTCCATGGAAACATGAAAACAGAATGTACAGTTGCCTTCAGCTGCAGACGTCTTAACCCACTGAAGATTTACTAAAGGAAAAAAATAGCATCATTGCATATGCAAGAAACAAGAAGTTATGTACTCGCCATAACGTTCGATGTATGCAGTCCATCTCGCCTCACATTCTTACCCGTGGGTTCGGAGCAGACTATCGGCTCAGACTCAGCCGATTATATACTAGCTCGAAGTCTTTCATTGGCTGGGCTTAGCAGGTATCCCAATGTGCACTGCTCCATATCCCCAGATCTAGTTTGCTGCAACTCATTTGTACTCCATGCACACATCACATACATCACATCCAGGTAAGGAATAAGCTAAACCAGGGAACTGGGCATATGACAATCCAACCTCCAAATCCTCCAGGCAGGGGGAAGGTGGGAGGGTAAGTAAGAATGTGAGGCGAGATGGACTACATACATCGAACATTATGGTGAGTACATAACTTCTTGATGTTATGTAGTCCTATTTCGCCTACATTCTTACCCGTGGAACAGCGTCCCTAACACCTACATCCTGGGTGGCTCACAGGAAAATACTCCTGAGAACTGTGGAGCCAAAGGAAGACCTGTCCCTGGAGACCACGTCCAATTTGTAATGAGAAACAAATGTGTGAGGAGAAGCCCAAGTAGCTGCAGCACATATATCATCCATTGACAATCTGGCTTGATAGGCTGTGGATGTGGAAACAGCCAGAGTAGAATGAGCCTTGACTGGAAATGGCAGATCCTTTCCTCCCGCTTGATAGATGAAAGAGAAGTCTAAACCTCAAGATGCATGCACTCAAAACTCTCCTTAGCATAGAGAACATCGATATCTGTGCAGTAACAGAAACCTGGTTCAGGGCTCCAGAGAGCACCCCAGCACTACCAGGTTATACCTCATACCATGCTTTTCGGCCCCAAAACTTGGACCGAACCACAAAAGGAGGGGGAGTATCGATATTCATCAAAGATACCCACACCTCCAGGTTGGTGGCAAAGCAGGAAGCATCAGAGACTATCCATGTGCAACTAACAGTGGGTAAAACTGCCTTCCAGTTTATAGCCTGCTACAGACCACCATCCCAAACCCAGGAACCCCACTCGGCCTTCCTGAGAACACTGGAAAATATGAAGGTCTCTCCAAACACCATTATATTGGGCGACTTCAACTACCCAAACATAGACTGGGAGCATTACTCTAGCTCCAACAACCTAGCCCAAAGGTTCCTAGAATTTATAAACTCAAATGCTATGGAACAACTTGTTACCACTCCCACAAGAGGGAAAACATACTGGACCTGATCATCACCAACATGGGGACTCTATGCTCCAGACCAGAAGTGTATCCCTCACTGGTAAGATCAGACCATAAACTAATATCACTGGATATTCACATCCCGACCCCACCCCCTGCACAGAAAACCACAGTGAAAAACTTCTCTAAAGCAAATTTCACACTCCTCAAAACCAAGGTGGAAAACTTCAAAGCCCCGGGCCTGTGGAAAATCTGCCCAGACCGCAGAATCCTTTATAAATGCATTCTATGAACACCTTCAGGAATGCATGGATCATGCGATCCCAAATAAAACCAAGACCCAATCCTCCAAAGGCAGACATCCTGTCTGGTGGACCCCAGCCATAAACAAACTATACAATAGAAGGAGGAAGCTACTAAATGATAGAGCAAAATCCCAAAAGGGAAGGCATCACTGATCAGTATTAGCAAAAACTACGGGCACACATAAAATTGTCTAAGGCCAGCTTCGAGAGAAAAATTGCACAGGACACTAAGGATAATCACAAGGCTTTCTTTAGTTATGCTAGGAACCTGGGTGGTAATTCCCAGATATGCTCAGAATTAGTCCAAAATGACAAAAATACACGAACCCACAGACATTGCCAACATCCTAGCTGACAGGTTCAGCGCAAACTTCTCCTCCCTCCCCACCAAAAGGGCAAATATCTATCCCAGCAGAGTGCTGCCCCCCTGACATCTCAGATGCTTAAGAGCCGCCCTCTCCAAAGCAAAAAACACAGCATCAATGGGACCAGACGGTGTCCCGGGCTGCGTCCTACATGAACTCCAAGAAGAGCTAAACCCAAACATAAAACTACTGTTCAATCTCAGCCTTACTACAGGATATGTGCCCAAAGAGTGGCGTACAGCAACAGTGGTCCCTCTCCATAAAGGTGGTGCCTCAACGGATCCTGGAAACTATCGCCCCATAAGCCTGACTAGCTTAGTCTGCAAAGCTATGGAAAGGATCATCATGGACCTCATAAATAAAGATATTGGGGACCTACAAACACTGGATCCTACCCAGTTCGGCTTTGTTAAGGGCAGATCCTGCCTCTTAAACCTGGTTGATTTCTTTGAAACAGTCACCAAGGTCATTGTGAAGGGAAGGTGGTCCACACAGCCTACCTGGACCTCGCAAAAGCCTTGATACAATACCCCACTCGGGCATTATAGATAAGCTCACCAGCTTAAATATAAACCCCTATGTCACTAGATGGATTGCAAACTGGCTCAAGGACAGAACCCACATGGTTAGAATTGCTGGAGCCATGTGAGACTCAAACCAGTTACAAGTGGTGTCCCACAAGGCTCAGTCCTGGGACCTCTCTTGTTCGGTATATATTTCTCAGAGGTACAGGCCAACACGGAAGGACTGTGGCTGACCAAGTTCAGATGACTGCAAACTGGGCGCCATAATCGACTCTCCAGCCGACACAAGCATCCTCCAAAAGGGCCTCATAGAAACAGACAACTGGTGCCAGAGCCATGGCCTCAAGCTAAATGCCAAAAGTGTATAGCCATCCCTTTGGCAAAACAAAGTGCTCACAAATTACCACATAGGTGGTAATCCATTAAGTACAGAAGAAGTAATTCGGGACCTGGGGACCCAAGTTGATAGCAATCTCTCATTTGACAACCACGTGGCCAAAGTGGTTAGAAAAACATTTTATATAGCCCACCTAATCATGAAGGGATTCACATCTAGATCAGGGGACGTCATCGAGCCTCTTTACTCATCCTCATCAGGCCCATAATTGAGTACAATGCCCTTTTGGGATGTACCTTACCAGACACCTGCAGCAACTGGAAAGACCCCAAAAGTACCTCACCAAGAGGATCAAAGGGCTCAAACAGATGCCATATGCTGCCCGGTTAAAGAAACTCCAGCTCTACTCAGTGGCATACCGCCTGTTCAGAGGCGATCTGTGCCCGACGTATAAAGCCATGTCCAACCCGGAATTAATGGACATGCTGCACCTCAGAAAATCAAATCCCATTGAGCTACGCTCGAGACTTGAACCTCAGCACTGAAATAAATAGGACATGCTGGAGGGACGGATTCATAACCCAGAGGCTCCCTTCACTCTGGGATAAAATCCCAGTCCAGGTTAGGCAGAGTCCCTCATTGACTCTCTTCAAGAGGAATCTTGATGAGTGGATGGGAGATTGTAGGTTTACCCCGGGTATCACTTCTGTGTCACTGTTAGACAGAGGCACAGTATACTAACCTCGAAAAAGGGCATAGCAAAATAAATTTAAAATGGGTGGCGAAAGCCAAACACATTCTGGCTAGGCTTATAAATGCCCTAGGGCAGATAGCTTCATGAACCTATGAGATGCAGTTAGAAGTCCATCTAGACAGTGTGACTTTGGATACTGGGGAACCCATTCGGTTTTCTGAAAAGGAAACAAAGTTGATCCAACATTCGGATATCTTTTGTTCGGTGTAGATAGAAGCATAATTGTCTATATACATCCAACTGGTGAAATCTAAATTCTGCCTTGTTGGAAAAGTGGGGAAAGAAAACAGGCAGCTCAATGGACTGATTTAGGTTTGACACGGAAGCCACTTTAGGAAGGAACGAGGGGTTTGGTCTGAGAGAGACCATGTCTTTATGGAAGATTAAATATGGAGGTTTGATGGAAAGGGCTTGAATTTCTGAAACTCGCCTTGCTGAAGTGATTGCTAAGAAGGCTGTTTTCCAGATCAGGAATTTCAATTTGCAGGTAGCTGCAGGCTCAAAGGGTGGTAAGGTAAGGGCTCGTAAAACAAAACTGAGATCCCAGGGCATGACAGGCTTGGACACTGGTGGACGGAGAAATAGAGTACCTTTTAGGAAAGCTTTGCATGGTCTATGCGCCATGAGACTAGGCTCATTTGCTACGTGGAAATTAGAGATCGCTGCCAGTTGATGGTGGCTGATGCAGAACCCTGATGGAAGAGAATAGACAAAAACTCCAGAACTGAATCTATCGGGGCTGTGTAAGGATCAATGCATCTGGTATGTGCCCAGATAGAAAACCTTTTTCATTTACTGGAATAAATCTTCCTAGTGGATGGTTTATGAGAGGACGCTAAGATATGGGCCACTTCCAGTGAAAAATTATGAAGACTAACGATGGAATTGGAGTAGCCAAGCTGTCAACCGGAGGATCATCAGGGAGGGGTGGAACTGTCCCGACATGTATGTCAGTAAATCTGGTTGAGGGTCCAGAGTCCAAGGAATGTCCACAGTGAATTGCTGAAGGAAGGGGAACCAAACTTGGCGAGGCCATAGTGGAGCAATCAGAATCATTCTGCTTCCCAAGGATTGCGCTTTCTGAATCACCTTTGACAGCAAGGGAAACGGAGGGAAAGCATAAAGCAGACCGGGGGGGCCAATCGTGAACCAGTGCGTCCCTGGGTGACTCCCCCTGTGGGAGGATCAGCGTGAAGTAGCTGCTGCATTTCGCATTGAGGGGACTGGCAAAAAGGTCGCAGCAAGGCTGACCCCATCTGCTGAAGATTCGTTCTGCAACCAGGCGATTCAGGGACCACTCGTAAGGCATCAGGATAGCTCTGCTTAGTCTGTCTGCAATCACGTTGGACTTCCCCGGAATGTGCGTTGCCACCAGAAACTGTTGGGAAGTTATTGCCCAATGCCAGACTCGCATGGCCTCTCTGCACAGACGTTAAGACCTTGTTCCCCCTTGTTTGTTTAGATACCACACTACTGACATGCTGTCTGAGTGTATCGCAATCGTCCCTAGGGGAAGAACATTCTGAAGTGCCTGAAATGCAAGAAGCACTGCTCTCATCTCTAGGACGTTTATATACAGATGTAGCTCGTGTTCTTGCCACGTGCCTTGGACAGTCCTGCCAAGATAATGCCCCCCCCACACCATCTGGGAGGCGCCCGTGGTCACCGTGGCAACGGGAATGGGTGGAACGAAGGGCATTCCCCTGTCTAAATTGTTGGTGCACAGCCACCAACCGCGGTCCTGCTTGCATCTGTCCGTGAATAAAATGGGATGAGACGTGGCAGTTTTTGGAAGGACCATTGAACAAAGAGGAGGCATTGGAGAATTCTCATGTGTAATCTCGCCAGAGGGACCAACATGATTGTTGCTGCCATGGTCCCCAAGAGTTGGAGAACCACTCTTGCCTTTGCTTGTCTCAGGGGTATCAGCATGTGTATCTGTTGTTGCAATGCTCTGATCCTTTCCTGCGGTAAAAATGCTCGCATTTGAATGGTGTCTAATTCTGCTCCTATAAAGGTGACACGCTGTACGGGCAAATAAGGCAGATTCTTCCCAATTTATCGTTATACCCAACCGGTGACATAGATTGATTGTTGCGTCCCTGGTTAGAACTAGTTGATGCCTGGTGGGTGTGGTAAGGAGCCAGTCATCCAAATACAGAAACACCTGGAATCCCTGACGTCTCAAGTGAGCCGTATCCACCGCCATACACTTGGTGAACACCCTTTGGGCTGTGGTGAGACCAAAGGGCAGGGCTCGAAACTGGAAATGACTGGCTCCCAGCCGGAAGCGTAGGTGACTCCTGGATGCTCTGTCCATCTTCACATGGTAGTAAGCATCCTTGAGGTCGATGGAGCACATCCATACCTCCTCTTCCAACAATGGGAGAATCGACTGTAGTGTGACCATACGGAACTTGGACTTGCGTACATAACTGTTTAGTTGACCGAGATCTAGTATGGGTCTCAGGCCCCCTGTTTTTTTCGGCACCAAAAAGAATCTTGGGTAAGTCCCTAATCCGATTTGGTCTGAGGGGACACGCTGGATGGCTTTTTTTTCTAGCAGCAGTGCGACCTCTGAGGCTGCTTGATCCCTTTGACTGGGTGAAACGTCTGGGAATTTTCTGATTGTCGGGGGGTCTGAAGAGAATGGAATGAGGTAACCTCCGGAAATTATCCATAGTACCCATCAGTCCTGGGTAATGCTCTCCCAGGCTTCCGGATATAAGGAAATTCGACCCCCGACTGGCTTCGGATAAGTGCAGTCGGGCACACCCTCAGGAACGAGAGTATGGTGAGCCATAAAAAGAATCGTGATCTCCTGAATTGCGGGGGCCCCCTCTGCCTCTGGGGTGATGTCTCCCTGAATAACCCTCCTCCCCTGCCTCTGCAGGGGGGTTCACCTTGTGCGGCAGGAAAAAACTCCTGTGATTTCTTGAACCACATCCCCCCCCCCCTTGCTGGGCCTTGGGATAAGGCCTAGAAGGAAGGGAAAAACGGACCCCTATGGCAGACAGGGTCTTTCCCTCTTGCTCGCACCTGGTGAGGGTGTCTTTCACTTTGGTCCCAAACAAGGAGGAACCGTCAAAGGGGGTGTCAGTGAAGGAAGACTTGAAGGCTTCCGCAAAGTGACACAGGCGCAGCCAGGCTTGCCTTGTAAGGGCAACCCCTGAGCTTGCTGCCCTACTCGCTCCCTCGGCTGCATACGAAATGAGCCGCATGGACGAGTTCGCAATGGAGTTGAGGGTAGAGACCTGGGCGTTAACCGTCTGAGCCACTGCCTCAGGTATGTTACCCACAAGAGTATCTCCCAACTCTTTGAGGAGATCTCTCTGGAGCTGAGTGAAGTGAGACAGATAATTCAGCGACCGTAGAGTGAAGGTTGCTGAAGATAGGGTGCGTTTCCCGTACCGATCCATGGTCCTAGACTCCTTGTTAGGAGGATGGACGGATGAAGAAGACTCTGCTACTTCCTTCTGGGTGGCTGCCACCACCACCATGGCATCTACAGGGACTCCTTTAGACAGAAACGCTTTGCTCTGGGGGGCGGAAAGGAATCTGTTGGGATGCCTGGGCACGGGCTCCAAAGAATCAGGGTTTTCCCACACTCTTCGACAAATGAGGTCAAGAAGTTCGAAGGGTGGAGACACCCAGGAGGCAGAGGGTTGAGCACCAAAAGCCTTAAGGAATACTGACTCCTCCTCGGAAGGAGCTTTGGAAAACCAGTCACCTCTGTTTCAGTATCTCCAGGATATTGGAGAAGGAAACATCATCAGAGGATGACTAGGGGGACCCTTCCTATTCCTCGAGGTCAGTATCCGAGGTGAGAGACTCATCCTGGGAGTCTATGTGCTTCCTCTTGCACAATTTCTTTCTAGGAGGCTCCACAGGCATGAACTCTGGGAGACCCTCAGAAAGTTGGGGACCGCTCGTGGGGGTATCCTTAGGGCCTGGCGCTCTACTGTCCATGGATAGGTGAGTATCAGAGTCTCTCGCCGGGGTGGTGGGGGACGGAATGACCGACCTGGGTGATGTAGCTGAAGACCTGGCCAGCACGTTCCGCATGGCCTCGAAGGCCGGTCCCCCCAAGTCAGAGGACCAGCCGGCCTCAGAGGCCACGACCGGGACCGGGGTCCCACGAGCCGATGCACCGAGTGGGAGACTCAGAACCGACAGATGTCCCGAAGTGTCCCCCTCGGGCCCGAACGAAGAGACCCGAGCCCCGAACCCTGTGGACGGAACCGACATGGTCAGAGCCGAGGTCAGCACCGATAGACCCCGAGGGGGTATCGGAGCCGGCATAGGAACATCACTCGGAGTGGAGCATACTGGCTCCGACGACAAGGATGTGCTCGGAGGAGGAATCATCGAAATGGTCACAGGAACTGGCTCCGGAGCCGAGTGGGTCGGAGCAGAGAACAATTTAGCCAACACCGGCGACTGCAGGAGCCTCTGCACCACCATATCAACATCCAAATCAGAAAGCCTGGAGGATTTGGAGGAGAGCGATGGAGATTGGGATCGCTTGTCAGGTGAACCATGCATCACACTGGGTGACCGGCACCGAATGGGTTAAAGAATGATAGGAGCCGACGCCGATTCAGTTAACACTGATACCTCCTGCGGCCCAGAGGACAGTGGAGCCGAGGAAGTACAGTCCAGTACAGTAATCTTCTCCGGAGGCTCCGAGAGACAGATGGAGCCGGAGACCTTTTCTTAGCCTTGGAAGCTTTGGTTTTGACTGAGAAATGGAAGCAGAGTCTATAGCTTCCTCAAACGACGGTTTTAGAAGTCCCTTCAATATTAAATTTATTTTTTCTCTCCTGGAGCACCCTAGGACTGAACGCGTGGCAAAAGCTACACGACTCCTTTAAATGGATGGCACCAAGGCAGTAAACACACACACAGTGTCCATCCATGATGGACATCTTATATCCACACTTGGAACATTTTTTAAAGCCAGAAGGCTTATGCTCCTTCTGATCCTTAGACATCTTATAACTAGCGCTAGGCGAAACCACCTAGACACAAATCACAAAAAAAGGGCGGGAACAACACACAAAGTAGATACACCAGAAAAAGTCTACTCGACACAATCTAAGAACCTCTAACTGAAACGGTTCTTCTAAGGGGACACACAGACAAAAGACAATCACACTAATGGATTATCTAACAAAAGAGGGGAGGACTAGGTCCTCTAACTAAAACGGGCCTAGCCCGCTGGAAGTTAGGGATACCAAAAAACACAACTACCACACTCAAACACAGCAACAGCAACAAGAAATAGCTATCAAAATAGCTTTTGGGTATGAAATATCAAATTTCTCTAAGAGAAATAGCAAAAAAGAGGGTACTTAGCCACAGCCAAGCGAGACAACGCCCGAGCTACACAAGCGGCAAACGAGATCTGGGGATACAGAGCAGTGCACCTTGGGATACCTGCTTAGCCCAGCCAATGAAAGACTTCGAGCTAGTATACAATCGGCCGAGTCAGAGCAGATAGTCGGCTCCGAACCCACAGGTAAGAATGTAGGCGAGATAGGACTACATAACATCTTAGCTATTCTCATGACATTCATAATTTTTGTCTTATTTTTGAAGCCTACTTGCTTACAGGAAATACTTTTTGAGATTAAGCCACTAATCCAGTCACCTAAGCGAAAAATAACAGAAGACATCTCAAATCTGCATATACTATAATCAGTGCACATTTACAACATATTCCCTACCCTAACACCTGAAGATTACAACTTAAACTTGCTTTTGTCCAGCCTTTAATCTTTTTTACTCTGTAATGCCTAGATTTCTTAAAACTAAAAAAATACTGATTTTAATCTCTCTATCACATACAAAAATCTCACCCTAATCCCTACATCTAAGGTATACCTGACTACATAGTAAAGATATCTCATTTACTATATAACATGCAACTTATATGATGAAACATTTTATGCAAAAACTATTAGAAAAAACTAAGTAAAACAATTTTTATTTAGTATCTTTCTAAACATTAACTCTATTAAGTGATGTATATGCTTTACAGTATAGCCACAAGTTTAACAAAGTCAACAAAAGTCCAATCTTTCTAAGCCACTTTTTCTTGCAAAACCATACTTCACAAATGTGAATGATGCTTTATAATCTCACATTTATTCATTAATTTCAGTGTTCAGTCTTCTTCCTGTTCACCTCCAACTCCCAACACCAACTCTGGTTCAAATCCAAGGTACTCCTAATTATTCTAGTCAACTCCTGTGCTTTTTTTCCGTCTCTCAAGCATTTTCCTTTGAAAGACTGGAAAATGTTTTGCAGGCAAAGTGCCTCTCTGAGCATGATTGTCAGAAGAATGAGAAGATGTCTCCTCCTGTTTGATGGCTTACATTTTTTTTTAAGATAAACTTTTGCATTTCTTCTTTAGCCTGTTCTGGATCAAAAAAGTCTTTGATCCACAAGGAAAAAATATACTGAAGACAGCTGGATACAGCCGCAATCTCACACCTGCCTCTTGGCCTTCAGATTGCTAGGATAAATTTTCTTCTCTTCTGCCTGGTGTATGGTGAACAACCAATTTCCACAAACACTTTACTGTCTCCAGTTTTTTTAACATTTGTCCATCTGCCACAGTTTTGTCAGGATCAACTCTTTCTGCTGGCATGTTTGCATCTTTACTAATACAGGTATTGGCTACTTTCCCATGGCTAGGTTTGTAGTATACACTCAATGTGCCCTTTCAGTTAAGAAATCCTGATGTGAAATACTGGTCCAGTTGCACATAAATGTTTGCTAACTAGAGGGAGGCCAACAGTTAAACAAGTAAGAGTATGGTCAGAGGGTGCAGTTTCAGCACTCCAGGACTGTTTCGAGAGAACAAACTGGAGCATATTCAAGGAGGCAGGTAGTGAGAACCAGTGCATCAACCTGGAGAAGTACACAAAGGCAGTGATGGGCTACATCTCGAAATGTGTGGATGATGTGACAGTCACCAAAATCATTATCACATGAGCCGAACAGAAACCCTGGCTGAAGAGAGAGGTGTATGAACTACTGAAAGCAAGGAATGCAGCCTTCGGGTCTGGAGACAGGGAAGCCCTCAGAACAGCCAGAGCGAATTTGAACAAGGAGTGAGAGAAGCAAAATGTACCTATGGCAGAAAGATCCATAGCTACTTCTCTGACCAAAAAGACCACAGGCGCCAATGGCAGGGTATCCAGTCCGTAACAGACTACAGACCCTTATCTTTGCAATGTGAGAACAACAAAGAATTCCTAAATAAGCTGAATGTCTACTTCAGCAGATTTGAGAAAGGGAACAGAACAGCAGCAAAGAAAATACCCATTGGCCATAACGAGAAGATGCTCACCCTCAACCCAGCAGATGTCCAGAGGGCACTGGGCAGAGTTAACCCAAGAAAAACAGCTGAGCCTGACAACATCCTGGGACGTGTGTTCAGGGACTGCGAAAATGTCCACACGGATACCTTCAATAACTCTGAGTCAGCAAATAGTTAAAAAATGCTTCAAGAATACAGCAATCATTCCATTACCAAAGACGTCTCCACCATCTTGCCTAAATGACTACCACCCTGTAACCCTCACCACCACTGTAATGAAGTGTTTTGAACGGCTGGTCAAGGACACCATAATATCTGGGCTGCCTGCTGATCTTAATCTCTCTAGCACTCCATCTATCGCTGGGACACCTTGAGAATAAAAACACCTACGCAAGGGTACTATTCATTGACTTCAGCTCTGCTTTTAAACACGGTCATCCTTCTTCCACTGGTAATGAAGCTACTCCAACTAGGCATCAACACTCTACTTTGTAACTGGATTCTTGATTTTCTCACAGACAGACCTTAGAAACTGTGCAGGAAATAACTCCACAGACGGGATCACACTTAACACTGGAGTTCCATAAGGATATGTACTAAGGTCCTTGCTGTTCACCCTGTTAACACATAATTATATAGCCAGGTACAATACAAATCACATCACCAAGTTGCTGAGGACACAACGGTGACGGGCCTCATCAGTAATGACAGTCAAACAGACATATAGAGATGAGGTGGAACAACTGATTACCTGGTGTGGAAATAACTTAGCACTAAATGTGAACAAGAAAGGGACAAGACCT